>NC_079897.1:6596457-6682505 GCF_024868665.1 Triplophysa rosa
TTTGGAACATCAGGTTCCAAAGCAATTGTACTGACAGTACTGACTTGTGTATACATTTGGGCGGTCTTAGTCAACTCATACCACAAACTGACATGGATTTGTGGGGGTGTGGTTACACGAGGAGTTTCAGGCAGGTCTGGGTGAGCATTCGCTTTTAGATAGAATGCATCTTTTGTTCCGACACTTTCATTTTTGCAATTTTACGTGTCTAATACATGCATGGGCAATTTATAACACACCAAAGACACAGAAAAACTCGTGTTCGTGCCATATGACCCCTTTAAGGACTCAAACTATCAGAACTAAATGCTACATAGAAATGACTAAACTTGTGCTGTGTAATTTGGATGAAGGACATACTTTATCATTCAGATTATTCATTTCCGCAAGCAGCACACATCCGCAAAGAATAGAGTCCCTGTAGATTATTTCTGGTAACCAGCAAAAGAAATATCAAGTAAATTAAATTAGGTAGTATGTCTAGCCAAGATTATTTTGGATTACCAGTAGAAGAACCTTTACTTAGCAAAATTTACAGTAAATGCGACAAAGTTACACGGCCCATCCAACAAATTGTTTATTTAATACAGTTATTATACAATAAAATATGAATATAGATTAATATAAATTGATTAAAATATAAATAGCTATATTATTAGCCATTAGCCAGACCGATAAACAATCACAAACTGTAAATTAACTTCGGGCCATGCGCGTGTGTCCTATGAAACCATCTATAGTGCTCTACTGTAGATGCCATTTATACAAAAATGTTTTAATGACACTCTTAACCCGTTATACTCCTCAGAGTGAGAGATCCTGAATTTGTGTTAAGCATGCAGAATTTGATAAGCGTACTTCTAGTCAGAGAAGCCCAGACAAAATCACAAGAAATGTCAAGGTGATTGGCAATTTTTTCAAAGATGCTTTCTTGAAAAAGTTATATACCATACTCTATAGCATGTGGTGCACATTTATGTGCAAACTACTTGTGAATCACCTTTTTTTTAAATTTACCATATGGTGTTTGCATATTATTAATTAAACACATTTTGTAGTTTACACTTTCAGTTTAAAAGCTCATAGAATAAAATTACTGAAGATCTGTAAACATTGGTTAAAATGCTTTTCTCTGTGGCAGTTTAGCATGTGCGATCTATCAGATCTTTGATCTATGGAGGCACAGATGTTCAATGTGCAATGCCTAAGCTATTTACCATTTGCATCTGATAGAACCTGTCCTAAATTGAGCAGAATGAAACCACTTTGCGCACCCAGAGAGCTGAATGGCACACGGTAAATGTAAGAGAAATTGTAAATACTTTCATCACTTGGTGATTGTGATATCCATTAGGTTTGTGTGTGCATACTGTAACACTACATACTATTTTGTTAAGGTGTTTCTAGGAATAAAAATAGCTACTGTAGATGTAGTTCATCAAGCATGTGACATCCTGATCATACTTGTTTACATGATAGACCATCATTAATATGCGTCTCTGTTTACTGTTTGTTTGTTCTTTTCTGCTGTTTGTTGCCCTCTGGTGTGTGCTGTTATTGTGCCTTGTGTACACAGCTTCTGCCGATATCACCACATAGATCACTTTATAGACATCTACAGGTTCTTCATTCTTGCGTGATGGAGCACTTTGTCTTGCTGTCTTGCTCTTGCTCTGGTAATTGGCAGACAAACAGCTGCCTCCAAGGAGCGATTGGTAACACCATGTTTTTTTTAAGTGTACATGTTTTTGCAGCATGGTACTGTATCTTTGGAAGTACCATGGAGCACCGCATAAATACCATGGTTCTTAAGTTATTGTCCTATGGAATTGTTGTGGTACAAACATATAGTATGTTAACATAATGTCTTGGTCGGCAACTATGCACGAGCACCAAGTCACACAGAGAATACTCACCAAGTCACCGATATAAATGAAACCAGGCATGTGCAGCGTGTAAGCTTTTCAGAGCTTAATACGATAACTTTGGTCACAGTGTCTGCTGCTCCACATATAAAGGATCTCTGTAAAAAAAAGTTGGCTGCATCTCATTGCCTTTGATTTCAGTTGCTGGCACCTCTAATGCTCATTGGTATTCCTGGAGGCAGCAATGCTATCCTCAGCACAACCGTGGCTTTGGCTCTAGGGCTGAAGATGCGCTCTACATGGCCCCATTCCAATCGTAGAGGAGCCATTATCATTTCTTATTTATGACACTTTTATTTAGGGACAGCCTTCAATATAAAGAGTTGCAGGTTGCATGTAAATGTTTTTAACAAATTTTCTTGTAGTGTTTGAAGTTTTTGTAGTGCCATTTATATTAAACTATGCATTTTCAAATTACTGTATGCTTGCATCCTGCTTCTCTGCGGTAATCCTTAAGCAATATTGAGAATGTGCCACCATTTCTCAACTTTTTAAAACTCATGCCATGAGCAAAATTCAGAGAAAGGCACTTTCGGTGCCCTGAGCCCAAATAATTCTTTATGTGGATGGTTTTGCAATAAGAACGGAAAGAAAACATTCATCCCTTATCCATCTGTCACCCTGAAAATGCCAAATGCAGTAGGCTGCTTTAAAGCTGCCATAACACATGCAGATTCTGCAATCTCATATTAATCTTGAGTACCTATAGAGTAGTATTGCATACTTCGTATCTTCGAAGAGTATTTAGTTTGATCACATTTATAAAAGATAGATACAGCTGTGCGATTATTTCCGGAAAAATACGACCTCATGGGGGTGTGCGGGGGGAGGAACTAAATCACGAGCACACAATACATAATCGCAATACATTATCCCTGCATAACTATTGATTCACTATAAGTTTGTGTTGTTTACATTATGCACGTACGCGCCAATGGCCAACAAAACACAGACATATAAGCCCTATTCGTAAGGGATTAGTATTACCTGGGGACCTCTAGTCATTTGTAATAATTGCAGAGGTTGTCTGTGATCTTAATCCCGTGCGAATCGGCCATGTCTGTAATTTGTCAAGTAAAAATTCCCCCACAAATTACCTACCATATTTTGACGAACACAGAGGTCCTGTGATAATATTAGTCCTGTGCGAATCGGCATCTGTGATTTGGCAGGCTCATATATCATTTTTCAAGGTTTTATCCACAGTTTGCAAATAATGGAGGCTGTTTTGAAGTTTTTTGATATTATTTCGGGTGTTGGGTCATATCCATACTTGCCAACACTCCCGTTTGTTTATTTATCTTGGAAACTGTTGTTACATTTGAGACCCGTGATCGCGGTGATCTTCTGTCCGGATGGCGATCACGGGTCTCAAATGCTGACAGGTACGGTCATATATCATTAAACACCATATAATAAGCTTTACAAACTATATGCAAAGCATTGCCATCATATCTGGGAAATAAGTCAGTAAATTTGATTAAAATCACAGGCTTCCCTGGCGAATGCGCCACATGTAATAGATGTGGGGAGGTCATTTCTAAATCACACGAGGTCCCCAGATAATACTAATCCTGTGCGAATAGAGCTTTAATTTCTTCCTATCGCTCATTGGTTGACGCGTGGGCGGGCTATTTCTTTAGCCTTGCTGTGTGTTACAATAATAATCCAGGCAAGAAGCGGATCCACGTGCAGTAACCATTTAATTAAATAAATGACAAAAACAAACCAAGGTAATCCACAGACTGAACAAAGCATAAAAAAGCATGAAACAAAGACCGACACCAAACAAAGGAAACACTAGGGCTTAAATACACTGGGATAACAAGGAAACAAGAAACACCTGGGGAAACTAATTAACACAAAAACTACAAAAGACTACAAACATGGTACGCAAACAGGAAATAACCTAAATCCAAAATAACAGGGGNGGGAACGTTCTGTGTTTGCTGGGGGAAAGCTGTACATAGAGCGACCAAGCAACAAACATGCAACACATTGTGTTGAATTCCTTCGGATTCTGATATTAGGAATGTGTGGTTGAAGTTCATTTTAAAGAAGTTCCAGCTCACGTGGGTAAACATTGTGTTTGTTCGCTTCATTTCACCGTGGATTCCTTTGTAAACAAGGCACATGTCGATGCTGGACTTGCAGAGACACTGAGATTTAAAAGCAATGCTGAGCACGTGCTGTGCCGAAATCTGTGACCTATCGATATCTGTGACTAGAGGGCGCTGTTTCGTAATTATTTACGCGAGAACGTGCCTGGTGCACGTACACGTTATCGCGAGAGCGGAAGGGGAGTTTCTTAACTATATACATGACCGCCCACTCCGCTATAATGTCATGTTGCCTCGCGCTCTTGTGTGTGTGTAGCTTATGCGTGAAGCGATTTTAATGATATAAAATAAAGGAGATTAGACATCACCAGGGTGAATTTATAACGTTATCAAAAGTTTTAAAAAGAATAAAACTTATTCTTTGTAAAATAAGTAACCTTAATAGCCCGAGGAAAAACAAAAATAATTTTAAAACAAACATAAAAACTGTCATGATAATACAGAATGTAATCGGGTCTTGTCTTTTAAATGAAAGAGCATATTTGTGCACTATTCAGTCGGCGCTTCTGTTTCTACCGAAGTCTATTTGGTCCTGATGTTAACACCAGCTCACATAAAGCACGGTCATTGAATCTGAAAATGCATCAAAGCAGGTGACCGCTCCCATGGTGGTTTTTCTATTACAGTATTGAGTTTTCTCATATAAAATGATACATTTAGTTAGTTATAGGTTTCATGCATTCCTCTGACATAATACAGGCTATATGGGCCTCATGGTTTGAGCACCAAGCACCACCAGGCACCTGCACAATATTACACTTACAACACGCACACTCTTTTGTAGACATTAGTTTGTTTATTATTTAATTTGTACCACAAACGTAGACACTAGTTTGTGCATTATTTAATTTATTGCACAAAGTCACGAACACTGGTGTGTTCATTATTACCTTTTTTAAACAAACTGCACAATATTACACTTATGTTCATTGTTATGTTAAACCATAAAACTGTAGTAAGCAAGAAAGGTGTCTAGTAAATAACATTATGATATATACCTACCTGCTAAAAGGTTTTAAAAGGGTACATCATGATATATGTTTTTCTTAAAAAAATTCTGAAAGGCGCTCGCTACGATTAAATCCTAATATGGTGGGCTAGAAAGATAACTGTAGCGAGTGCAGGCACGATTTAAATATAATGGTAGCAACCCAGAAAGGGGACGTGCTAATAAAAAGCTGATATCATGTTAAACCTGATTGGCAAAAGATGATATCATGTGAAGCCTGATTGGCTAACAATGTGAAAAACAACTTGAGATTTCTGTATAAAGTATGGAGTCAGATATGTATTTGTTGGACATCTTCAGATGAACTCTGTGTGTCTCACTTTTGCTTGCTCGAGCAAATAAAGATTGAACTTCTTGAAACTTGGCTCCTTGGTCTTCGTGATTTCTTTCTGCATTGAACAACTGATCTTCCACGACACTCCCTGTTTAACTGAAAATCACTCCAATGACACCCAAATTCACTCTGGTGATGTCTAATCTCCTTTATTTTATATTATTAAAACCATTTGGACCTGAGGTTAACACCAACTCACATAAAGCACGGTCACGGAATCTGACAATGCATCAAAGCAAGTTACCGGCAATATCGGATCCAACTGGAATCTTATGTGAGTAAAAATATATGTACGATGCATCACTATTGCCTTGTTATAGATCGCTTTATATGTTCTTATCATGTGTAACCTACGTGTCTTACCAAGTTTACAGAAGGCTCCAACTAAGCATGTAGCTTGTCAAACAGGCACACAGAAATATACTGTACATCACAGGGCACACCGCTGTCTTTTGGAACTGTTATCCAATCATAGCAGTGGGCGTTTACTTCCAAGTCTTCAATGCGGCCCGCCCATAAAAACCGAGTGTTTCTTGAGCCGGCCTCAAAACCAGGGTAGAAAATAGCCTATTACTTATCGATTTTTATGTTTTTGAATATAAAAACCACGTGAACGTCATAAGTAGACCTCAGACAACAGTATAAAATAATAAAAAGGCCAGTCCATGACACCTTTAAAAGGTGCATTTTGTAGTTTTAATGTCTAGCTGTTGTGTGTAGTGCTTAGCAAACAGATGTTGACAACTTTCCATTTTTGAAAGTATGCTTTGCTTTACTTTGGCTTTGTAGAGTTAGATCCTATAAAATCTTGAGAGTATACAGAAATCACCCTGTTTGTTGCTTCCAGAAGGTCTGGAGAACAATCATTGTTAATTGATCAAGGAGGAGCTACAATTTCTGACTATGAGTATATAAGACTAAACACACGACTCTTAGGGTGTCTGCTTGTGGCGCGATGGCTGGAACTGCAGGGATGTTTTGTCTTGTGGCTTTTTGTGCATGGTTTTGTGCTTTCTGTCGTGCTGTTCCACAGTTTAGTCATTTTCCCCAGGAGCCTCAAACTTCAGTCTTCCAGCAAACTGAACAACAGTTTTCTCAGTTTCCACTTCAGAAGCCAGTGGTGCAGTCAGAACCTCTTGACAAGTGTGCTGTAGCTGATTATGAGCAGATCCAGTGTGGACAACCTGGTATCAGTGGTTCCGAGTGTGAAGCTATAAACTGTTGCTTTAATGGACAGCAGTGTTATTATGGGATGTCAGGTAAGGGTGTTAGACCAGTGAAATGTTTCTTGCCAAGCTGATTCTCTTTTAACTTCCTCTGTCATTACAGTGACTGTCCAGTGTATAAGAGATGGTCAGTTTGTGTTAGTGGTGGCTAGAGATGTTACTCTTCCTCGTCTGAGTCTGGACACGGTCCGTCTGCTGGGTGGAAATGAAGCACCTTGTGGTCCTGTTGGTTCCACGCCTTCCTTTGCCATATACCAGTTTCCAGTCACTGCCTGCGGCACCAGCATGATGGTGAGTTTGCTGTTGCTGATTTGATGTCTAGAACAGATTTGATGTCAATCGTGTTTTTGCTTGCAGGAGGAAAATGGTTATGTGGTGTATGAGAACAGAATGACTTCATCCTATGAAGTGGGGATTGGACCTCTTGGCTCCATCACAAGGGACAGTCAATTTGAGTAGGTCATCTGTGTTTTCTCTCAGGACTGTGAACCCTTGAACTGATGTAAGAAGCTCACTGTTTGTTGTCTAGACTTTTCTTCCAGTGTAGATATTCTGCCACTGCTGTGGAAGCTCTGGTTGTGGAGGTCAACAATGTTCCACCACCTTCACCTGTTGCTGCTCCTGGATCCCTCAGGGTGGAGCTTAGACTGGCAAACGGCCAATGTGTCACTAAAGGCTGTGCAGAAGGTAACGATGTGTTAGTCTTAATGCCTCTCAAGAGGAGTGGTACTTGTAGCACTGGTGTCAAACTCTAGATGGGACAGTAACATGAGTGTTCATGCTCAGGAGATGAAGCGTACACATCCTACTATGGTGAGGATGAGTATCCAGTCACAAAAGTCCTGCGAGAGCCTGTGTATGTTGAGGTGCGCATTTTGGAGATGACTGACCCTAATCTTGTCCTGATGTTGGGACGTTGTTGGGCGACATCAACCTCTAGTCCTCTCAGTCTACCCCAGTGGGATCTTCTAGTTGATGGGTGAGTAGAATCCCAAGCATTTGTCCAGATAGTGTGCTGTGAACGAGTCCTGACTGTCACTTCTGTTTTAGCTGTCCTTACCAGGATGACCCTTACCTGACCGCACTGGTTCCTGTGGATGGCACGTCTGGTCTTCAGTTCCCAACCCACTACAAGCGCTTTGTTGTGAAGATGTTCACGTTTGTGGATCCATCATCACTGGCCCCTCTGCATGAGACTGTATGTTTCCTTACAGCCTTCCATATCTAAATTGCCGTTTGTATTTGTTGCTAAAGCTCATCTCTTTGTTGGTCAGCTATATATTCACTGTAGTACCGCGGTGTGCCACCCTGCTTCTGGTTCCTGTGAGCAGAGCTGTGCCAGGAAAAGTAGGTGTTTCACTTTGGTTTGTGTACAACAAAGATGTCAGTTTCATCTTCTGACTCTCTTGTGTTCCAGGGAGAGCTGTTGCTGGAAAAAGGACTGAAGAATCTGTGGTTTCCAGTGGAGGTGTTTTCTTTACAATGTAAATTCATTGCTGATTTTAATAAAGTTATTAGACTCTACCTGTATTCAGCATTTGTTTACACCATGGCATTTTTTGGAGTTTTTCCCCAATGACAATTGAAGTGACTTGAGACAAAGAGCTGGTTTTAATGGAAACACCAGAAGGTTGACAGTTTAGCGATGTGCTCTAAAACCACTTGCTACCTGGTGGTTTTTGACTATACAGACCAAATTGCATGTCACTGCACAAGTGCATTGGTGAGTGAAATTCTTGAGCGTGCTCCAGGAAGTGCAGAAACTATTTACATAGACTGTAATATATAAAAAAAACAGTGTGCTATATACACATACTCTGTACACACTGTGTACTATTAGACATACTTAGTTATCAATACACCATATGTACACATTCTGCATTATACACACAATATGAGATTGTGCAGCAGATTATACATAAACTGGATACGCGAATGTCATGGATGTGCATTGGATGGTAGCTGATAGATTGTTGTATTAGTGCAGTGTGTACGTGTAGTCCAGTTTGAACTGTGTGGCATACCGTAAAGTGGGAGTATGCTGTAGGGTGAATTAGTTCTGCCTGTTCATTAGCCTGGGGGGAAAAGCTATCCCTCAGTCAGCTAGTGCGGGATCGGATGCTGGGGAAACGTCTTCCTGAGGGCAGCAGAGAGCGCAGTCTGTGGGATGGGTGGCTGGAGTCACTGATGATCCTCTGGGCTTTCTTTATACACCGCCTGGTGTAGATGTCCTGGAAGCTCATCTCCCACAATGTGGCGGACAGTTCGAGCAGAGCTTTGCGGTTGCCAGCGGTGCCATTCCCAAACCAGGCGGTGATGCAGCCGGTCAGGATGCTCTCCACAGTGCAGGTTTAGAATGTTCTGAGGATGCTGGGGCTCATTCCATACTTCCTCAGCCGTCTCAGGAAGAAGAGGCGTTGATGTGTTTTCTTCAGCACTGCATCTGTGTGAGAGGACCATGTGAGATCCTCAATGATGTGAACGCCGAGGAACTTAAAGCTGTTTACCCTCTCCACAGGAGTCTTGTCGATGGTGATGGGTGTGTTCTCTGCTCTGTCTCCTGAAATCCACCACCAGCTCCTTGGTCTTGTCGATGTTGAGTGAGAGGTGGTTCAGACACCATTTAGTCAGGGTACTCACCTCCTCTCTGTATACCGTCTCATCGTTGTCAGTGATCAGGCCTCTCACCGTTGTGTCATCAGCGAATTTGACGATGACGTTGGAGCTGTGTGTGGCTGCACAGTCGTGAGTACAGGAGTGGGCTGAGGACGCAACCCTGAGGAGCACCAGTGTTGAGGGTCAGCGGGGATGAAGTTTTGTTGCCCATTCTGACCACCTGACTTCTGCCTGTCAGGAAGTCCAGAATCCAGTTGCACAGAGATCTGTTTAGTCCCAGAGTATGGAGCTTCACAACCAGTGTGGCAGGCACAATGGTATTAAATTCGTAATGTAGTCCACAAACAGCATTCTCACATAAGTGTTCTTGTTTTCCAGGTGGGAGAGAGAAGTGTGCAGTGTGAAGGCAATAGCATTGTCTGTGGAACTGTTGCTGTGATATGCAAGTTGTAGTGGATCCAGTGAGGCAGGCAGGGCAGAGCAGATGTAGTTTCTGATGAGTTTCTCAAAAGACTTGCTGAAGATGGGTGTCAGAGCAACGGGCCTCCAGTCATTCAAGCATGTGATTTTATTTTTCTTTGGTATGGGCACAATGGTGGATTTTTTGAAGCATGAGGGAACCACAGACAGAGAAAGGGAGAGGTTGAAAATGTCTGTGAAAACCCCGGCTAGTTGGAACGCGCATGCTCTGAGCACACGGCCTAGGATGCCATTGGGACCCACAGCCTTGCGGGATCCGTCGAAAGGATCGGGTTACATCCACGACAGAAATGGAGAGGGCACTCACCTCTTCTGCAGCAGCCACGGGAGCACTGTGGGCGGTGTTGTGAGCATGGTCGCAGTGGGAAGAGAGCCGGCGTCCATGTCAGACTCAGACGCCGTCCACTCCGACCTCCTCTCCCAACCATTTTGCTGGCTAACATTCAGTCACTGGACAACAAACTCTGTGAACTGCGGGCACGCATCTCATACCAATGAGAAACAAGGGACTGCTGCATTATTTGCCTCACAGAAACCTGGATGTCTGCAATGGTTCCAGACTCAGCCATCGAGCTGAAGGGGTTCTGTGTGCACCGCTCGGACAGAACGAAAGAGCTCACAGGGAAAATCAGAGGTGGGGCGTGTGTTTCTTTATCAACAACTCGTGATGTGATGAAAGGAACCTACACTCTATTAAATCCTTCTGTGTCGATCATTCTGGCTACCGAGGGAATTTACAGCGATCATAATCACAGCTGTTTACATTCCCCCTCAAGCCAACACAGACCAGGCACTCAAGGAACTGTATGGGAATATAAGTGAGCAGGAAACCGCGTACCCAGATGCAGCGTTTATTTTTACGGTGGACTTTAACAAAGCCAACTTTAGAACAATAGCTCCGAAACACTTCCAACACATCAACACGCGTGGTGATCGTGTTTTGGACCACTGTTATTCTCCCTCCCGGGACACCTACAAATCGCTTCCCCGCCCACCTTTCAGCAAATCGGATCACTTTTCCGTTCTGCTCCTGCCTGCTTATAGGCAGAAACTGAAACGAGAAGCACCCGCCCTCAGGACAATTCAATGCTGGTCAGACCAATCGGACGCTATACTACAGGACTGTTTTGATCACGTGGATTGGGACATGTTCCAGGCAGCGTTTGATGACGACAGAGGCGTACTCAGATACTGTAACGTGATTCATCAGGAAGTGTGTAGAGGACGTAGTACCGACAAAAACAATCCGCATCTACCCCAACCAAAAACCGTGGATTAACAGCGATGTTCGAACAGCCTTGTCAGCTCAGACATCTGCCTTTAAATCCGGAAACTTTGAAGATCGAACACAAGCCAGTTACGATTTCAGGAAATCCATCAAAGCAGCCAAACGACAATATAAAAACAAAGTTGAAGAACAATTCAACACCAACAACGCAAGAAGCATGTGGCAGGGCATCAATAACATCACAGATTTTAAAGGGAATAAACCAGCTACTGTGAACATTGCCGCCTCTCTACCGAAAGAGCTTAATCATTTTTATGCTCGTTTCGAGGCTCACAACACCGCCCACAGTGCTATCGTGGCTGCTGCAGAAGAGGTGAGTGCACTCTCCATTTCTGTCGTGGATGTAACCCGATCCTTTCGATGGGTGAATCCTGCAAGGCTGTGGGTCCCAATGGCATCCTAGGCCGTGTGCTCAGAGCATGCGCATTCCAACTAGCCAGGGTTTTCAGACATTTTCAACCTCTCCCTTCTCTGTCTGTGGTTCCCTCATGCTTCAAAAAATCCACCATTGTGCCCATACCAAAGAAAAATAAAATCACATGCTTGAATGACTGGAGGCCCGTTGCTCTGACACCCATCTTCAGCAAGTGTTTTGAGAAACTCATCAGAGACTACATCTGCTCTGCCCTGCCTGCCTCACTGGATCCGCTACAACTTGCATATCACAGCAACAGTTCCACAGACAATGCTATTGCCTTCACCCTGCACACTTCTCTCTCCCACCTGGAAAACAAGAACACTTATGTGAGAATGCTGTTTGTGGACTACAGCTCCGAATTTAATACCATTGTGCCTGCCACACTGGTTGTGAAGCTCCATACTCTGGGACTAAACAGATATCTGTGCAACTGGATTCTGGACTTCCTGACAGGCAGAAGTCAGGTGGTCAGAATGGGCAACAAAACTTCATCCCCGCTGACCCTCAACACTGGTGCTCCTCAGGGTTGCGTCCTCAGCCCACTCCTGTACTCACGACTGTGCAGCCACACACAGCTCCAACGTCATCGTCAAATTCGCTGATGACACAACGGTGAGAGGCCTGATCACTGACAACGATGAGACGGTATACAGAGAGGAGGTGAGTACCCTGACTAAATGGTGTCTGAACCACCTCTCACTCAACATCGACAAGACCAAGGAGCTGGTGGTGGATTTCAGGAGACAGAGCAGAGAACACACCCATCACCATCGACAAGACACCTGTGGAGAGGGTAAACAGCTTTAAGTTCCTCGGCGTTCACATCAATGAGGATCTCACATGGTCCACTCACACAGATGCAGTGCTGAAGAAAACACATCAACGCCTCTTCTTCCAGAGACGGCTGAGGAAGTATGGAATGAGCCCCAGCATCCTCAGAACATTCTAAACCTGCACTGTGGAGAGCATCCTGACCGGCTGCATCACCGCCTGGTTTGGGAATGGCACCGCTGGCAACCGCAAAGCTCTGCACGAACTGACCGCCACATTGTGGGAGATGAGCTTCCAGGACATCTACACCAGGCGGTGTATAAAGAAAGCCCAGAGGATCATCAGTGACTCCAGCCACCCATCCCACAGACTGTGCTCTCTGATGCCCTCAGGAAGATGTTTCCCCAGCATCCGATCCCGCACTAGCTGACTGAGGGATAGCTTTTCCCCCCAGGCTAATGAACAGGCAGAACTAATTCACCCTACAGCATACTCCCACTTTACGGTAAGCCACACAGTTCAAACTGGACTACACGTACACACTGCACTAATACAACAATCTATCAGCTACCATCCAATGCACATCCATGACATTCGCGTATCCAGTTTATGTATAATCTGCTGCACAATCACATATTGTGTGTATAATGCAGAATGTGTACATATGGTGTATTGATAACTAAGTATGTCTAATAGTACACAGTGTGTACAGAGTATGTGTATATAGCACACTGTAATATATAAAAAAAACAGTCTATGTAAATAGTTTCTGCACTTCCTGGAGCACGCTCAAGAATTTCACTCACCAATGCACTTGTGCAGTGACATGCAATTTGGTCTGTATAGTCAAAAACCACCAGATAGCAAGTGGTTTTAGAGCACATCGCTAAACTGTCAACCTTCTGGTGTTACCATTAAAACCAGCTCTTTGTCTCAAGTCACTTCAATTGTCATTGGGGAAAAACTCCAAAAAATGCCATGGTGTAAACAAATGCTGAATACAGGTAGAGTCTAATAACTTTATTAAAATCAGCAATGAATTTACATTGTAAAGAAAACACCTCCACTGGAAACCACAGATTCTTCAGTCCTTTTTCCAGCAACAGCTCTCCCTGGAACACAAGAGAGTCAGAAGATGAAACTGACATCTTTGTTGTACACAAACCAAAGTGAAACACCTA
Source organism: Triplophysa rosa (assembly GCF_024868665.1). NCBI lineage: Eukaryota > Metazoa > Chordata > Actinopteri > Cypriniformes > Nemacheilidae > Triplophysa > Triplophysa rosa. Next base: position 6,609,826 of record NC_079897.1, read on the forward strand.
CTTTTCCTGGCACAGCTCTGCTCACAGGAACCAGAAGCAGGGTGGCACACCGCGGTACTACAGTGAATATATAGCTGACCAACAAAGAGATGAGCTTTAGCAACAAATACAAACGGCAATTTAGATATGGAAGGCTGTAAGGAAACATACAGTCTCATGCAGAGGGGCCAGTGATGATGGATCCACAAACGTGAACATCTTCACAACAAAGCGCTTGTAGTGGGTTGGGAACTGAAGACCAGACGTGCCATCCACAGGAACCAGTGCGGTCAGGTAAGGGTCATCCTGGTAAGGACAGCTAAAACAGAAGTGACAGTCAGGACTCGTTCACAGCACACTATCTGGACAAATGCTTGGGATTCTACTCACCCATCAACTAGAAGATCCCACTGGGGTAGACTGAGAGGACTAGAGGTTGATGTCGCCCAACAACGTCCCAACATCAGGACAAGATTAGGGTCAGTCATCTCCAAAATGCGCACCTCAACATACACAGGCTCTCGCAGGACTTTTGTGACTGGATACTCATCCTCACCATAGTAGGATGTGTACGCTTCATCTCCTGAGCATGAACACTCATGTTACTGTCCCATCTAGAGTTTGACACCAGTGCTACAAGTACCACTCCTCTTGAGAGGCATTAAGACTAACACATCGTTACCTTCTGCACAGCCTTTAGTGACACATTGGCCGTTTGCCAGTCTAAGCTCCACCCTGAGGGATCCAGGAGCAGCAACAGGTGAAGGTGGTGGAACATTGTTGACCTCCACAACCAGAGCTTCCACAGCAGTGGCAGAATATCTACACTGGAAGAAAAGTCTAGACAACAAACAGTGAGCTTCTTACATCAGTTCAAGGGTTCACAGTCCTGAGAGAAAACACAGATGACCTACTCAAATTGACTGTCCCTTGTGATGGAGCCAAGAGGTCCAATCCCCACTTCATAGGATGAAGTCATTCTGTTCTCATACACCACATAACCATTTTCCTCCTGCAAGCAAAAACACGATTGACATCAAATCTGTTCTAGACATCAAATCAGCAACAGCAAACTCACCATCATGCTGGTGCAGCAGGCAGTGACTGGAAACTGGTATATGGCAAAGGAAGGCGTGGAACCAACAGGACCACAAGGTGCTTCATTTCCACCCAGCAGACGGACCGTGTCCAGACTCAGACGAGGAAGAGTAACATCTCTAGCCACCACTAACACAAACTGACCATCTCTTATACACTGGACAGTCACTGTAATGACAGAGGAAGTTAAAAGAGAATCAGCTTGGCAAGAAACATTTCACTGGTCTAACACCCTTACCTGACATCCCATAATAACACTGCTGTCCATTAAAGCAACAGTTTATAGCTTCACACTCGGAACCACTGATACCAGGTTGTCCACACTGGATCTGCTCATAATCAGCTACAGCACACTTGTCAAGAGGTTCTGACTGCACCACTGGCTTCTGAAGTGGAAACTGAGAAAACTGTTGTTCAGTTTGCTGGAAGACTGAAGTTTGAGGCTCCTGGGGAAAATGACTAAACTGTGGAACAGCACGACAGAAAGCACAAAACCATGCACAAAAAGCCACAAGACAAAACATCCCTGCAGTTCCAGCCATCGCGCCACAAGCAGACACCCTAAGAGTCGTGTGTTTAGTCTTATATACTCTGTAACTCGTCAGACAGAAATTGTAGCTCCTCCTTGATCAATTAACAATGATTGTTCTCCAGACCTTCTGGAAGCAACAAACAGGGGGATTTCTGTTTACTCTCAAGATTTTAAAGGATCATGTTTTAACCAATCTCTACAAATCCAACGAAAGTAAAGCATACTTTAAAAAATGGAAAGTTGTCAACATCTGTTTGCTAAGCACTTCACACAACAGCTAGACAGTAAAACTACAAAATGCACATTTTAAAGGTGTCATGAACTGGTCTCTTTTATTATTTTATACTGTTGTTATGATGTTCACGTGGTTTTTACATTCAAAAACCATGTGATGCTGCATTGAAGTCTTGTTTCTTTTTTCTTTCTTTTGTTTAAAAGAAAGGGGATGTACTATTCATGACACTAGTTTTACGACACCCCTGTACAGAAAGGGAGGCGTGTACAAATGTTGCCTCAGTCACATATAGGCTGGGACCCCACTTGTGGTCTTGGCCACTTGAGAGTGCGTGCACGCGACAGGAAGGAAGAGCGCAAGTGTGTCCAATGTCTTAAAAATGCCAAAGGGCAGTGCCCTTAACGCACACTAAACCCACACTAGCTTGAATACCGCTTCGGAGCGGTATTAAGGCTAAGCGTATCCAATCATGCATCATGTTCTCGATATGAATCATGAGACGTTTTGCTCGGGTCTCGCGAGATGTTGCGGAAAGCTTTCCAGTGTATGTTATACTACTACTTTTTAAGGTTATATCTTTATTTAATCGATGTTTGGCTAACATGTGTTTTTCTTTTGTTTTTGTTTTTTTGGGTACAATTGCTTTGATACAATACAAATAAAGCGCTATAAAATAAATCTGACTTGACTATATAATTAGATATTACATATAATTTCGTAGTAAAATGTTGTGTTACATATTTTATTGGTGAAAACTCCACAGTCATGTATTTTGTAAAACTGCTTTTTATCTCATAATTAGAAACACCACATTAATTAACGTTATATGTTTGCATTTGCTAAGTGTGTCCCATCGGGTTAGAAATACTACATGCTCACTTGGGATCTTCACGCCCACTAGAACACTAAGGCCAAAAACAGGAAATACGTCATGAAAGTAGTCAAGTGGTCAAGTGCAAAGACCACAAGTGGGGGTATTTGGACGCAGCCTAGGGCCTGCTGCTCGTATCAAGTGAATAAATGTAAAATCATGTAAACGCTATGTTTTCATAGTTCTTACACATCTCTTTATTGACTATCCACTTTACACACTTACATGGGGATCAAGACAGATAGCAGCAAAACAAAATACTGCTTAAAGATCCAATAGAGTTTGGGAACTCTTACAGCAAAAAACAGACGAAGATATCATAGTTTGCATGACGGTAAGAAGGGTAAACTAATCTTGCATTTAGCAAAGTGTTAAGGGTCTCAATCTCTATATCACTGTCACAAAGCATAAAATGAACTGCCAATATTTATGGAAGCAGTCATTTTGCTGAGTGTTTTACCACCCACAGGGGAGCACTCTGGCGACACATCCATACCCTATATTGGTTATGGGCTCTTTGATAAAATCCAATGGGTACTTGTTGTCATATAGGCCTATTGAATTTCTTGAAAATTTTAAATGACCAATTATGCCAAGAGACTTTGCTATTGTTCTTGATGCAATTCCGAAGACTGTGGTGTTTCTTTTAAGAAATTCTAATTCAAGGGAAATCAATATGGAAGATTTTTGTGAAAGTATTTACATTGGTAATGTTAATATTTTAAAACAAAAATGCAGTAATAATTGTATAAGAAATGCCTTGTGTTCTATTTCTTTCCCTGCTGCAAGATTATTTTTGTCTTCTTTATTTGGTGATAAATACTGGAAAAAAAGCATGGAAAATACAGAATAAGTTTTGTGTCGATAATAAAATTAAGGAGGTGTCTTATTTAATTTTGCATAGAATTGATCCTGATAAACATGCTTTAGAAAGGTTTAATCTTGACATTTCATATACCTGTGAATTTTGTGGGCAGGAAAAATAAAAATTTTACATATTTTTTACCATTGTATCTATTCAAGAATATTTTGGAAAGACTTGGAAAATTGTGGAAATTTGTGTTTTTGATGTATTTTGTTTATTTTGAAAACGATAATTTACAAGTAAAGAACAATACATTATACAGTAATTTATTGTATTAGGTAAATATCATATACATAAAACGAAGTGGGCCTTATGTAAACCAAACTTTTCGTATTTTATCAATGATTTTAAAATATTTATATCATGACATTGTAACAAATAATAACAAAAAAGCTCTGAAAACATGTAATAGTTAAAAAGCACTTAACTTTATTTAAAGTGATGCTTTTCTTTTTCTCTTTCTCTCTGGCAATGTGATGTAACACGTGTTGTATTGTTTTTGTGGCAATAAAAAAGTACCATAAAACGGAAAAAGGGGCTCATAGGTCTCGCATCTGGCCCTTCCCAAGATGGCCGCAGCTGCATGTCAAATATTTCGCAGGCTGACAGACGCAACTTCCGTTTTCAACTCCTTCTTTGTCTGGGTCCTCTTTCGGTCCTCTGCCTAGTTATTTATTTATTTCCTTTTCAATAGTGGGGTATATTTTACATATATCCATATCTCTTGGTTATTGAATGACATTCGATTCTGACACATATATGCCTAAAAGCAAATCCCCCAAAATGGATGATCTGGATTACAGTAAGTCAAGCGGGTTTTGTGTTGTGTTTAGTGCTGCATCACGCAGGGGTTTGCTTATGCTTAAGAGCATTTCATGGGTTTAGAAGTATTTTATCGCACTTTAAAGCGCTTAAACGTAATTTCAGATGATCGTAGTCTTATTTGTCATTTTTGCGGGTTTATTTCCTAATCCAGCTCTCATGAGCCGTAATTGTACTGGATTCATTCACGTTTGGCCTCTTTCACTTGTTTACATCTCTATTGCCTCTGTTTGCTTATGTCACACGGTACGACGAGTAATGTCAATATAGTATGGTTCATTAATCTTTTATTTATGTGATAAATAGTATATAATGCATTGAAGCTTTTATTCGTGTGGGTTTCTTAGATTCGTAAAGCCTTTCCTCTGTTGGGTTAATTGTTACATATGTAAGCCTTTTTCATACATTCATTTTTAGTGAAACGCAAACTTAACGAAGTCATTGCAGAGATGTGCAGATTGATGATACAGGCTTGCCAAGCATTTATACTTGACTGAACTATTATATTTTATACATGTACATGTCCAAATAGCAGATGCCAAATGTATATGTTAATTCCTGAGATTAATGTTCTTATGCACTTTATAATGAGTTGTGAGGAATCACACAGGAGTGTTTGTAGGTGCCTGCAGGCATTGCTTTCTGGCCGCTGTGGGTTTGGCTCAGTTCTGTCATGGCTTGCTCTCTTTAAACCTCCCAATACCAGCTGGTGTTTGGAGGCCTGCCTCAGTCTATAAGGAAACTGAATGTACCCTTCACCAAACCAAACAAGACCTGTGTCCTGACTCCAGATTGTGTTCCCATCTCACATGATAAAGTGTACAATATTAGACACAGGCCAGGAATTATCATGAAAAAGATGATAAAAAATGAAACCCTACTGGACCCTGTGTCCTAATTTAGTGCACCTGTACCTCCCTTACAGTCCCAGCGGACCTGAGCCCTGAGGAGCGCTCCGAGCTTGAGGAGATCCGCCGCAGGAAGGGAGCTCTGCTTCTTGAGATCCAGAGACTGAAGGAGGAGCTCAGAGAAGCTATCATTGAGGTGGAGGGTCTGGAGAGCAGCACAGAGGGCAGGTTAGTCTGCTTACCAATGCACAGTTGTGTTCAAGACAAATTAAACACTTCCCAATGTGTTTGTGGCATTTTGACATGTATATCAGATGCACGTTATTGTGAGACATGCAATGTAAAAGGAAAGTGGTCGGATAGCACATGTGTACCAGATTGGTTGACTTTATGCTAGAAGTATACTATACTATAGCATCTTATTACCTGTAGGATTATATTGGAACCAAATGTCATTCAGACACGCATGTAATTTATTAGAATCTGTATTTGCTTTTTATTCCAGTTCCTGTCTCGTGATGGGTAACTCGGCCAGAAAAGCAAACACACACACATTCCCTCTGTGCTTGTGTAAACAGTAAAGGCATTTACATGAGCTTGAACTAAATGTTCAGTTGGTATATAGATACAGCTGCGGAAAAAATTAAGAGACCATTTCAGAGACCGTTTTTCAGTTTTTAAAATGTACTATTCATAGTGTTTAGGTAAAATGATAATTTTTGTTTCATTCTGTCAACTACTAACAACATTTCTCCTAAATTTCAAATAAAAATATTTGTTTTATTTGCATTTCTTTGCAGAGAATGAACACTGGAGAAAATAACAGAAAATATGCTCGTTTTTCAGACCTCAAATACTGCAAAGTTCATATTCACTTATAAGCAATACAACAGTAATATTTCTACATGTATTTAGGAAAAGTTCAAAAATCTTTTTTATGTGATGATTTTGTGATTTTGTCACAGTTTTCATGTGTATTGTGTATTGTCATGCTGTCAGTCTTTCGCGTTTGCTGTTGGATGACTTTGCTGTCACTCCTGAGGTTTGATTTTGTTGAAATTCAACAAACACTGGACTATAATGACCACAATACATCTAGAAATGCTGATTTGAAATGAAAATTAGTAATGGTCTCTTATTTTTGTCTGCTGCTGTATATGAGCTGGTAAGGTAAAGACAGCTTTGTTCACACAGATCAATTAAAAACTGACACATGTGTGCTATGTAAACATAACTGCATTGAATAGCTAGTTGTTGTCCATGATAGATGTCTGTCTGGGAAATGCTGGTAACCCGAACAGAATTGCTTTTCTGTGTCATCTTCTGGTTTTAAATCCAGATGCTGTTTTTCTGTCTGCACTCTTTTTTTATGAGTTTTGTGGTTTGGGTGAGACCTGCGTCTTTCATACAGCCGCTCATGTAAGCTGATGTATGAATAAGACCATTCAAGAGTCAGACTTGTTAGTAATTACTGTTGTCCATCCCAAACACTGACGGTGTGACAAAGTGAGACATCATTCCTAAATCTGTAGGGTTCAACATAAAAACAATACTGACTTAATCTCATTTTTATAGTAAAACTTTACAGAAGAGTCGACATGTGGCTATGGGGAGAAAAAAATTCAACATGGACCCGAAAAAGGTACAGAATAAAATAAGGAAAAAATCTCCTTATTTATTATATTACTTGTATAATCTTAAGCAGTTTAGGATATTTATTCTTAATTTTAATAAGAATGTAAAATACATATCTTTAGTAATATGATGATAAAAATAATATTACTAGAATGTAGTATGAAATATAATGTCTTATTTTAAAATATTATTTATACTGTGAAAAGCACTACAGATGAATCATGTGTATACTTCATTTATATAAAGGGATATTCATCTGTGTGTTTTTGGCAGGGCATTGTGTTTCTAGTGGAGAATGAGCTTCTCAGACACACTCAAGAGGACATTGCTCAGTTTCTGTACAAAGGAGAAGGACTGAATAAAACTGCAATAGGAGACTATCTGGGTGAAAGGTACAGTTCGGCTGTATTAAAAGAATTATTAGTAATGTGACATTCCTCCAGCGTGTTATTCAGTTTTCTGAAGAGAGGACATGCGTGACTACGTTTACATGCGCACCAATAATGCTATTTTTCCATTAATCAGAGTAAGGACTTGTTCACATGACATGAGAACACCTCTTTGCTCCCGTTTACATGAATGTTTTATTAGTCTGATTATTTGCAATAATACACAGCACAAACGATGATCTCAGATACAGTAGGTGTGTTACTGGCTAACATTTAGTATATTCGTGACAAGTCCAAAACACTGTTATGTATGGCATTATGTGGACATATTTTATGGTTATTCAGCGCCCTGATGAATATAGAAATATGATGGAAAATGTCTCCGCAACGGTGGTGTCATCATGTTCGTGCTGTTTCTGTATGAAGATGAGGAGCAGAGACTGCTGACAGCCAGTTGTGTTAACGGTTAAACTTCAGACTCTCATGTTTACCATGAATTTGCGCTTAAAGGGATACTTCACCCAAAAAGGAAAATGCTGTCATCATTTACTCACCTTCGAGTTGTTCCAAATTTGTATAAATGTCTTTGTTCTGATGAACACAGAGAAAGATATTTGGAAGAATGCTTGCAACCAGACAGATTTTGCCCCCATTGACTCCCATAGTAGGAAAACATACAATGGTAGTCAAAAGTGCCCCAGAACTGTTTGCTGTCCTACATTCTTCAAAAATGTTTTATTTTGTGTTCAATAGAACAAAAAAAATGTTAAGGCATTTTTCCAAATATCTTTCTCTGTGTTCATCTGTGTTATTTTATATATGCACAATTTAGAATGTTTTAGACTGTAAATCGTATTATATTGTATTGTCATTGTGTTGAATGTCTGTACTAGAAGCTTCCAACACCAAAGAAAATTCCTTGTGTGTGCAAGCACACTTGGCAATAAAGCTCTTCTGATTCTGATTCTGATCAGAACAAAGACATTTATACAGATTTGGAACAACTCGAAGGTGAGTAAGTGATGACAGAATTTTCATTTTTGGGTGAAGTATCCTTTTAAGGTGCGTGACAGAAGCACACGAGCACCTTGGTCAGCGCATTATAAATGCGATTAAGGTGTTTACATGCCTTCTTACTGCGATTAAAGGCGGCGTACGCCACATATGTTACTTCGATTATGCTTACTGCGATTATGAGCTTAATCGCATTATTTACATCAAATGATTGCGTTTACATGAGGTAAAGTGTAAATGCAGCATTGCCAAAATCCTATCATAATTGCATTTTTAGGGTGCATGTAAACGTAGTCAATGTTTTAGTGATGTCAGAAGCAGTAGAAAGTGTTTCATATCACATAACCTGTATGACTGTATGTAAGGGAATCATTTTTTTGCTCTTTCTGTATCTCTCCTTCAGAGATGACTTCAATATTAAAGTATTGCAGGCATTTGTGGATCTTCATGAATTCACAGATCTCAACTTGGTACAAGCCCTTCGGTAAGTCAACAAATTTGTATCTTTGTATTTCCTAAAATCTTTTACATTTACTTGAACCCTTATTACAGTTTTGTGCACTATTGAAGTATTATTGTATATGACGTGCTCACGTGTGTGTCTCTGCTTTTTGCAGCCAGTTTCTGTGGAGTTTTCGGTTGCCAGGAGAAGCTCAGAAGATCGACAGGATGATGGAGGCCTTTGCTCAGAGATACTGTCATTGCAATCCTGGTGTCTTCCAGAGCACAGGTGAAACATTTTAAAGGAATTTTAGAGCAACGTTGTGACTTGTGTAGACTCAAGCTTCACATTCTGCCCGCAGACACCTGTTACGTGCTATCGTTTTCCATCATTATGTTGAACACCAGTCTGCACAACCCTAATGTGCGGGACAAGCCAACAGTGGAGCGCTTCATCAGCATGAACAGAGGCATTAACGACGGTGGAGACTTACCAGAGGAGCTGCTCAGAGTGAGTGTCCATGTGCTTACGTGATGAGCGGCCTTGGTAAAGGTTGCTGTCACTTTTAATCTCATCTTGGTGACAGCATAATTAACGCAAATGTTTTTTAGAACCTGTATGACAGCATCAAGAACGAGCCTTTTAAGATCCCAGAGGATGATGGGAACGATCTGACGCACACGTTCTTTAACCCTGACAGAGAGGGCTGGCTCCTCAAACTGGGTGAGTCCCTCCTTCTGTTTTTTTCTGTTTAACCTGTGTTTTCTGGCTGATCTGTGAATTGATATAACGCTCTCTTATTGCCATTGCATGATTTCCTGTTATCTCATTGCTGCGCTTCGCACTATTTTCCCTAAAAACTAAATGTTCGATGTGGTTGAAAGGTTGACATTCTTTTTGCATGGCGAGCTCTGTGGTCTCTCAAGCACTAAACGCGTTTCAATCTATTTCTCCCTCTCCTTGTGTCTTATTCTCTCTTTCTTTATCCTGTGGCGACCCCACTTTCCTTTTCCTGATCTCTTCTGGCTCCCGCTCTGCTTGACCTGTGATTTTTCTGCTGCTGCTGATGTTCACCTTGCAGGAGGTACGTGCATTCCTTCTTCCCTTAGTAGAGCCAGTGTTGGGTGTAACTAGTTACTAAGTAATTAGTTACTGTAATTGAATTACTTTTCCATTGAAAAAGTAAAGTAAGGGATTACTCTTATTTTTTCTGTAATTTAATTACAGTTTACTTTGGATGTAATTGAACTAAATAAATACTGTGTAATATATTCAATAGTGGAAATGACATCAAAGTTATAAGTCTAATTTTAAAATGAATGCTTTAATGCAGGGTTGGTGGTCACCAACCCTGCTCCTGGAGATCGACCGTCCTGCAGATTTCAGCTCTAACCCCAATCAAACACACCTGAACTATCTAATCAAGGTGTTCAGGTTTGCTTGATAATTACAGACAGGTGTGCTGAAGCAGGGTTGGAGCTGCAGTCTGCAGGACGATCGATCTCCAGGAACAGGGTTGATGACCACTGCTTTAATGTATCCTTCTCACATTTGTATACTTTGGTCAGTTAATAAGAATAATTTATGTAGTTATCTATTATTTGAATGAATGAAATAAGTCGTTGCATGTCTATCCTTGAATCAATTCTAATCAAGGTTGATGTAGGATATAGAAAGTAATAAGTAATTAAATACTTTTTGGAGAGTGTCATTTGTGCATTAATCTAATTACACTATGGAATATGGAATTAGTAACTAGTAATTAATTACTTTTTCAGAGTAATTTACCCAAAACTGAGTAGAGCACATCAGAGAGAAGGGCCAACAACGAACAATGTTATTATTGGTGCTAGCATAGCAAATCGTTATGGTTTATTATTATGACATCCTTCAAAGGAAGCACAAACTTTTGGGAAAAAAACATACATCCTATAGTATTAAACATCAGTGAGTACATTTGCAAGTTCACCTATATGTAGGTATAGCATCACCATCAGGAGGAAAGTATTGATTTGTTTGCCCTGTTTTACAATTCTAATCCAGTATATAATCTTTCTCAGGAGGACGCGTGAAAACGTGGAAGAGACGGTGGTTCATTCTGACAGATAACTGCCTCTATTACTTTGAGTACACAACAGTAAGTCACAACAGCTATGTCACAAGCAGGATAATGTAGAGTCATCACAATATAATCCATGAGGGGGGATAATTACTTCACTGGGTAATATTGATTTGGGTTTAAAATGTTATTTCTTTAAAATGTAATCATTTTAGAAGGGGAAAAGTGCAGCCATACATTGCCAGGTTTTAAGAATACGCTAGAAGCGGGGGCTATTCAATTAGTTGTCATGGGGGCCAGTTCATGAAAAGCATCCCAAATGAGGGGCCGGAGAGATATGGCTTGCAATACGAGGGATGACACAACAACAATAAGAAATCCATTTTATTTTTTCCCAAATTCCGTTTTTTCTGTTGAAATTTTTATGGATTCTGTGGTTTTCGTCCTTTACTATACAATATATTTGCCCACATGAAAAAAATATTTCCGTATACTACAGTATTCACTTATAAACTATATAAAAAAAACCCTGCAGTGGATACGTTGCACTATACAGGGAAAAATAAAAATATTTTTGTTTTGTTTTTTAGTCTACTTAAATGTAAGTAATATTTTTTAATAAGTTCTAATTTTGTATAATTTTACTAGCACATTTACTTTAGTTTACTAGGGCTTTAGTTTACTAAAGTAAATAATAAACTTAGTGGTTGAACTATAAAAAAATCAAGAGGGATGTTGTGGTAAAATGTGGGTGTGTTGTAACTTGTTCAAGTTAACCAGACTTTTATTTTGACGGGTCGCCGCAAAGGGTGTTTGGTTTGACAGTTGCTTTTTTGTCATGTGCATGCTTTCTCTTAAAGCTCCACGAGCACACGCAAAACAATTGCAGATTACATATTTATACACACCATCTGAATATTTCTAAAGTTACTCATGCACAATTTGAATCTGTGCCATTCCGCGTTATACAGCAACATATGCCTGGATTCCGCGATTCAATCATGGGGTCCTCAGTTAACTGGGAAGCCCGTATGTTGTAGTTTTGTCCCATAAGACACCCCAAGTTTTTTTCTACATTTAAACGTGCTGATGTTGTACAAACCCGATTCCAAAAAAGTTGGGACACTGTACAAGTTGTGAATAAAAAAGGAATGCAATAATTTACGAATCTCATAAACTTATATTTTATTCACAATAGAATATAGATAACATATCAAATGTTGAAAGTGAGACATTTTGAAATGTCATGCCAAATATTGGCTCATTTTGGATTTCATGAGAGCTACACATTCCAAAAAAGTTGGGACAGGTAGCAATAAGAGGCCGGAAAAGTTAAATGTACATATAAGGAACAGCTGGAGGACCAATTTGCAACTTATTAGGTCAATTGGCAACATGATTGGGTATAAAAAGAGCCTCTCAGAGTGGCAGTGTCTCTCAGAAGTCAAGATGGGCAGAGGATCACCAATTCCCCCAATGCTGCGGCGAAAAATAGTGGAGCAATATCAGAAAGGAGTTTCTCAGAGAAAAATTGCAAAGAGTTTGAAGTTATCATCATCTACAGTGCATAATATCATCCAAAGATTCAGAGAATCTGGAACAATCTCTGTGCGTAAGGGTCAAGGCCGGAAAACCATACTGGATGCCCGTGATCTTCGGGCCCTTAGACGGCACTGCATCACATACAGGAATGCTACTGTAATGGAAATCACAACATGGGCTCAGGAATACTTCCAGAAAACATTGTCGGTGAACACAATCCACCGTGCCATTCGCCGTTGCCGGCTAAAACTCTATAGGTCAAAAAAGAAGCCATATCTAAACATGATCCAGAAGCGCAGGCGTTTTCTCTGGGCCAAGGCTCATTTAAAATGGACTGTGGCAAAGTGGAAAACTGTTCTGTGGTCAGACGAATCAAAATTTGAAGTTCTTTTTGGAAAACTGGGACGCCATGTCATCCGGACTAAAGAGGACAAGGACAACCCAAGTTGTTATCAGCGCTCAGTTCAGAAGCCTGCATCTCTGATGGTATGGGGTTGCATGAGTGCGTGTGGCATGGGCAGCTTACACAAATTACAAGTTCGCCGGATTACAATAAATGATGTTCGTCAGCATTGTGATACTGTCAGCTGCCCCCCTGTCAAGTAAAGAAGTAGGCTACTTTAAACTATCCGTTCCGTCAAATACATTCAACACAAAAGTAATCCCTGCCCCTTGTGACGTTAAATAAGCGTCTTATAAATCAGTCAATTGATCTGTGCAAGAAACTGAACGCTATTATCACATCTTCGGGTGAATTCCAATCGCATTCATGTGCCCCACGCACTTATAGGGCAGAGCCTTTGTATAGTACGAGTTCTGGGGAGAGATGAACAGCTGTTTTTCGTAAATATAGCCATTATTCATAATGAATGCAGTAATAAAAACAACACCGTTTTCCCTTATCTGAGACAACCGTTCACGTGGTGTACCCTTCCTACAGTTAGCCTACTTTCAAGGGCAGAAAACGCGTTTTAGAACACGACCTATCGCCTGCGCAAACCGATTGCCTGTGGCTGTGCAATGCATTGCTGATTATAACGTTGTAAATAACATTAAGTTTCTTGGACTGACCGATCAAATCGCTTTATAAGACGTAAATCATTATGAGCCGCAGGAATTATGTAGCGGCGTTTTGGGCTTTTAAAGATTTGGGATTTTTAAAGCAGTGGCTGTTTTTACACATCCAATCAAATTGCAGAGAAGGACGAAAGCCATGAAATTCCCTTTCACTTGGAAATGCGTCAAAATACGGAAGTAAAAACGATCGCAACTTCCGGTTCACGGGGACTTTAACATTAGTGACAGGAGTCACAGCAGCAGATTTAAGAATGCGGCCCCTTTAAGAGCTGTCCCGTTGCGTTTTGCCACGTACCACAGCTAGAAGCTGTCTATCTACATTGAACGTGTAAAAACAACTGTTTCAAATCGCGCTTAAGTGGTTTAGAAGCCTACATGAATAAGAGCGTGATTATATAATGTAACGCTAGACAAAGGATGACAAAACAAACGGATGCTGCTTTAATTGCGTTAAATATTTTTCATGAAAAAAAATATCGCATGGGTTAACGTTGACAGCCCGACAAATTTTCTATTATTTACTTACCGATAAAAAGTCTTCTTTAGAACTTTAGCTAAGCAAAAAACCCCAATGATATCGTTAAAATCCATGCTTTTAACCATGTGACATGTTGTATTCCAGGAACATTCGTGTTAAATGGCTAAGTCTTTCTTGTCCACAAATGAGACTTAATACAATATAACTTTGAGAAGGAGCGCTCTCCTCTCCCTCGCATTTGTTACCGATCAGATGTCTGTCTGATGTAAGAGCCAGCGCCAATATTTCACTGTTCACCGGACTATTACTGTCGTTTTCATCTAAAGGGGCAAAGTAAACATTCATAAAACCCTTGCTTTCTAACTGGTTGGTTATAAGAGTAATAACTTACTGCTGCTGCTAACTCACCTACAACACGTAAAGCACATTGATCTGCGACGGTGGGTGATGCAATGTCTATTGTGCTGCACCCGGGAATTTCATCGGGCATGGATGTTTTGTCCAAAAGGGAACTAAAGTAGTTAGTTAGTTTTGGAGTTTTAGCTGTAAGATTAGCCTCACGTTTTCCACTTTCAACTTTATTTCTCCTTTTTGGGCACCACTATCACTTTTTTGAACACCAGCGAGCCAAGCCGAATACTTCATATTCTCGACATGCCAAAGCATAACGCAAAGAGGCGTTTCCTGGTGTAATGGCGTAAACTGTAAAATGATTTTGATTGGACGGTGAATTATATCAGTCAGGAACATTTTCCAATAGTTTCTTGTTATTTTATAATCAACCGCCTATATGAATTGTCAATCAATGATGTAAGGACAGCTCCCATTTCCTTCAACCAATCAAGGTCCCCCTCCTTCCGCAGTGGCGGTCCTTCCTACAGGCGACATAGGCGCTTGCCTAGGGCGCCATCTAGTGAGGGGCGCCAAATATGCGGCGAGAAAAAAATATATAATTAAAATTATAATGTCTATTTATTTTTTTCAACAATTTTTACCATCCCTCTATCTACAACAATACTTTGACATAAAAAATAAATTAAACTTCTTTGGACATGAGTTCTTTTCTTGTGGGGAAGGGGCGCCATCAGTCAAGCTGGCCTAGGGCACCAAATGGTCTAGGACCGCCCCTGCTTCCGCGGGCCCTGGGGCTTCAGCCCCACCTAGCCCTTATGTTAATCCGGCCCTGCTCATGTGTGTTTAGTTGCAATTATTACCGAACAGACTGTACATTATTCCTTTACAGGTTTATTAGTGGGATGGAATTGTCCTGTCCACTGACTGTTTAACGTTGTCTGTGTGTAGGATAAGGAGCCCAGAGGCATCATTCCTTTGGAAAACCTGAGTATCCGTGAGGTTGAAGATCCCAGAAAGCCTGTGAGTAAAACCAATTGCACAGTTTGCTGTGTTTCATTGAGCCAATTCATAATGTTTTGCATTTATTCAGTTCATTTTAATCAATGAAATGCAGTGAGTCCATTAATAAGCTGGTCATAAATCAATAACAAAAAACTCTGGATAAGATCTCCTGATAAGAAGGTATGGACTTAAAATGCAATGGTAACGCATTCGCTGAATAAATTCTTCCATGTGTATCGAGAAAGTGACTTTGCCTTTACGGATTGCCTGACTGATCTCGTTATACAGCATTTGGAATGTTATTTTGGTTGTCCTGAAATGTCTTTTCTGGTCCGTCATCAAAGTGGTATAATTACATCCCAGAACTGCTGGGTCATTTACCTCAGAAGGCAATGTGACACGACTGCATTGATCATTACGTGTCGTCTGCATGCTCTGACACCCTGTCTAACATCGGCATGATGCGACAAACCTATTAAGAACAAGGCATTTGTCATGTCGCAAAAAAAATCTAATTATAATGGGATCTATTGTGTTTCATATTGTGTTTGTGTCACATCGCATCATGCCGCATCTCGCGTGCAGTGTAGACAGGGTGTGAGACGCAAGTCATTTATTTAATAAATAAAAATAAATAAATAAAAACCAACTTCCATTTATGTTAACTGATACCAATTTATCAGAATTTTTTTGTTCTTTTCAAGTCACTGGATGAAAACACTGCTTTATTCGCAAATCTATGTGAAATTCTAATGTTCAATTCACAACTTTGGATGGAAACATTGTTGTTCTAGAGGTTGAGTCTATGTTGTTACATCCTCTTCTCTGTAGAACTGTTTTGAGCTGTATATCCCCAATAACCGTGGACAGCTCATTAAAGCATGCAAGACTGAGGCTGATGGCAGAGTGGTGGAGGGAAATCACATGGTCTACCGGATCTCAGCCCCCACCCCAGAGGAGAAAGATGAATGGATCCACAGCATCAAGTAAGACCTCAGCACGCAAGGCTGTTTAAAAGGTTTCAAGGCTTACTAACACTAGCAACGAGCCAAAAAACGCGAGTAACTTTTCTCAAGAAGGCTATTGACACCAAGTGCATAATCTCGTCAGCCCCTGTTTGCATATCCAAACTACATTTGCATTTGCATGAAGGAAATAGCGGCAATGGCCAGGCCGCAAAAGAATAGTATTATAGACCACTTAGGGAGACATAAAACGGTCAAAAGAACTTTGTGTTTCAGTTTTTTTTAAAACAGACCAACAACCAAGAACATTTGAATCAACATCTTAAACAAATATTTTTAAGATTTAACTGTATATGTTAAGAAACATATATAAAAAGTAAGATGATGAAATGAAACCGGAAGGGCTTACATCTTGTGAACTGGTCTACAGTTTTGGGCAAATATAGTCTAGATAAGTCTAACGTTACTAGTATTGGTTTGCTTAGGATTAAAGAGTTTTGTTGCATTTAGCCCGCATATGTAGCAAAACAAGTCATGGTTCACACCTGTGATATAAATGTTAGGCTTTTTAGGCTGGATGTTTTAAATTAAATGAAGGCATAAGCTCCTGAATATATCCTGCCCCCGCACTTCCTTTTTTAACAGGAAATTTATAAGAAAATACAATTCACAGAATATACTGAACATGAAATTACTTTCTGTCCTCTTTTGCATCAGATCTGCTGTGAGCGTGGACCCCTTCTACGAGATGCTTGCTGCCCGGAAAAAACGCATTTCGCTAAAGAAAAAGGAAGAGCAACCCTAAAACCATCCATTCTTCACCATCCTTCCAAAATCTTTCAGTCATCCTACTCAAGCGGCAGAACCCTCCATTCTCTTAGGAGAACGAATCATCCCTCTCTGTTTCCATCAAGGTAGCTCTTGTCCTGCCATCCGATAACTCCGTAATGCTGGTGAATGGACAGATGGATCTTGTTGGCAAGATCCTGAATACTGAAACATCTTCAGTCTGACCTGTACAATTATTCATTTAATCTTTTTCATTCATAGTTCTGCTATTCTCCACATACATGTACTACACTTGTACACTACACAGTGTTATATATTCTTCTTCACGCTAGGATTTCATACTATATATTGCTGACATTTTATATGGTCTACACTACAAAGAATCAGATGGTTTCAAAACCTCCTTACTAAAAATAGTTCAACCAAAAGTTAAAAATCTGTTATCATTTACTCACCAAATCTCTATACTGTATCTTCCCAAAGGAGAGGCTGTTTTTCATAACAGTGGAACAGTGAATGGGGACTGTAGCATTTAATATTGATCCACGTATGTAAAAAGCACTAATTTCTTTAAAAATCGAAACTTCCTCCTTTGCTCTCCACTAAACTCTTTGGGTTTGGAATGACATTGTGGTAAATGATTCTAGAATTTTAATTTGTGGGCGAACTATTTATTGAATCCTTCTGCAGTGCTGCGGTGTCTTTATCTGCGTTCTCCTTGCACACTTTCTCACCTCTTCATTAGTTGAAGTGGACTGTTGGGCTTTTACCTATTTAATTTCCTCTCTCTTTACCGCTGCTCTCGCATTTGACCACCAGTCTTGCAATTAACAGCATCATACTGTGAACTTCTTACACATTACAGGGTAGATGACCAAACAGCCTGATGCATTTCATCATCATCAGGGACAGATCTAACATGGCCTTTCTCATAGCTGAGCTTCTCCAGCTGTTGAGACTGTGTTACTGATGTTATGAGGGGAAGTGTTGTTCATGCTAAAGGCTTTAGTTAGTCTGGTATTTACTTATTGGGTCTATTCTGGCTGTCTTAACTGAAACTATTATCTCTTATTAACTTAAATGAAGATGTAAATGAAGGTCATTGCGATTCACACATATCAAATTGAGAACGATGACTTTCCTATCACTTCACCTAGCCGTTTTGGCAACTTGAAGCATGCAGTGTCATGTTGCTGTGTTGTGGGAGTAATACGGTTATACTCTGGCAGGGGTGTGGTTGATTAATACAGGCCCAAGAATGAAAGAGAAATGCTTGTTGTGACATCATTTCCTGTGAAGTTTGCAGGGGGCTTCATCCATTAAGGTTAATTTATTAAATGTGAGTCCTTAAATGTAAGAAAAGAGCCTTAAAGTCCCTGCACTGCTTTTTTTTTAATGTTCCTGCAATGGTTTGAACTAAACCACTATAAGATATGGGGGAAAAAACTGTCCAGGTCACATTTCAGAAGAATAAACAATATTTTAACTGAGATAAATAAAGCCTACTTTAAAATCGGTATTTCAGCAGTTTCGTGACATTTAAGCACAACAAATACTATCAGGTTGGTTAAATATAGTATTTTTGCGTGTATTTTTTTCACATAACTGTAATGAGAATTGGGGTGTTTTACATTACAGTAATGATAACTATTGGAGGTCATTTTACTTTCTTTTGTCATGTAGTTGTGAAATATGACCCGGACATTAGGGCAAGTGTATTGTGCTCTATACCCCACAAACTAATGTTAAAAATGTTTTGAATCATTCCTGATGTGCCAGACGTAGCAGTGACCCATATATGAATCTGTTTTACTGCTTGTGTTTGAAGGAGTTTCATGGCAGCTTTTTTCAATGTACGATATGTTTGTCTTTTTTCTGTTTGTACATAGATGTTGTTATGTTTGTTTACAGAAACACAAATTGATAGCATTTTTTTATTTATTGTTTTTTATGAAGGTTATGAATAGAGATTGCATGTTGTACTGCTGAATGGAAGCATCTTTTGTAAAGGTTGGATCTAATGTCAATATTTTGGGCATGTGTAAAGCCACTATTAGCATTCCGTATTTTGAAATCGTAAACGGCTCTTGTAAGTTAACAAATTGGCATTGCAGTCAATATAGGCTACTATAAGAGACTTACATCTGAAATGTGAACAAATTTTTCAAATGTAATGAAATATTGAATGTTTAAAAACACGATTACGGAACACTAATAGCACTCTGGAGTCTCTTACATTCTAGCCGCTCTGTTTAAATTTGCTAATAATGAAAAACGTAATAATGAAAATTATTTAGCAATGCAATTTGACTTGTGTTTTTTTTTTGTATTCGTAGAAAGCTTCACTATATTAATGGATGTCTTTGACATTTAGGCCTTTGGAGTTAGAATCCATGTCTAGGGCACTTTAGTTTTGACTACATGACAGCTTGTTTTACACTATAGTGCCCTCCTCCAGTATAAAATAGGACTGCAGTTCTTAACTGGTTT
Source organism: Triplophysa rosa (assembly GCF_024868665.1). NCBI lineage: Eukaryota > Metazoa > Chordata > Actinopteri > Cypriniformes > Nemacheilidae > Triplophysa > Triplophysa rosa. The sequence goes on from NC_079897.1 coordinate 6,629,312, forward strand.
AAGCTTTGCTGCATATCTTAAAGGTGCCGATACAAAAGCATCTGTATCTAGTCATTTGGAGTTAAATATGCTTTACATTGTATTGTATGCTAACCCACAGGCTGTATATGACTGATAGAGATCTCAAGGGACTCCAAGTGTTAAATAGGATCAACTGCTGACTGCAACGTTCCTATGTACAGTATAAGCTATGTGTTTAAACTAACAGTTTGGGCATGATGTGGTCTGATGAAGAGAGCTAAATGATTTTCATTGACTTGTATGCATTCTGGAGACTTCTAATGTGGGCATTTTTGATGAGATGTGCAAAGGTGCCAAAGTCTGTGAATACAATAGGACGGATGAAAGCATTTCTTTCTTATGTCTCCTCTGTGTTTCTGAGCGGAATCTGTAGATTGGACACGGAAAGGTACAGATTGTTGGAAAATTCTTCATGTAGCAAATCAAAAACTCAGTTATGGTACACTGGTGCCAATCAACTCTAATAAATAAAAATACAAAAAATACTTTTTTCTTGTTTGTATCTTATTTGTTAATCGTTCTGTTTGAAAGAAATTAACATTTCACAACTGTATGTCATACTACTTCTATTACTTTTATGACTACTATTACATTTCTATAAAAACTCACCCTGCTCCATCGGTTTAAACCATTTAGAACACTATATCAACTACATGGCAACACCCTGCAGTGGCAGAAGGTTTTGAACAGGCTATCATCTACGCCAACATCTGTAGTTTGTTAGATTAATGCAATGCCTATGCAGTCTAAACATCTGTCCTATGGGGTGGTAGACTTTACTTGGTCAAAGTAGATCTTCACATGCATAAACAATATTAAAACTGTTATATTTTATCTTCAGCATAGCCACATTTTGTCTAGAATTTGCAAAAATGTTCTCTGGCCTCTTATTAGATGCCTTTTCTTCATTGCTAAGATTTAAGTATATGGGATTTTTTCAACAATTGTTTGATGTAAAGGCAAATGTAGCTGTGCATAAATCTATGAACTGAAACAAGTTTTATGGCTAGGTGAATGAGTTTAATGACTGGAATGTAGCAGCTGGGACCTTTCCAACACTTGACATGATTAAATGGCTTAGGTTCTAATAATAGCAATAGGACCAACCTTAGACAGAGCTGCCATTTATCTGAGAACCTAAATCATTCAGTTTAGAAAGGCTCCATTTAATTTACGCAATCATGAAATCAGTTTGTCCCATGAAAAGTCCAGTGATGTGAGGTTTGTTGTTTATAAAATGCCGTCCTTTTATTGGATTTCTGCATATAAAACGGTTAATAGTAAATTTTAAGGTGCACAAAAATTACAATGGAAATAAGTCTTTTGGATGAATAATACAATTACAGGTGTCAAGACAAACAGATAATAAACTGAGGCAAACTGCTAATCAACACCTAATCTAAAACTGAAAATATATCAAAAGTATAACAAAATACGATATTATAGTCAAAGGTCCAGATCTGCATACACATTTTAACATATGGATCACGCCTAAGAAAAAGCCTACCTCATCTCACAGGTATTTGTAACTATTTTACGAGGTGGCAAGTTCTTCTGAATTCGTACACTGTGAATCATACAAAAACGTGTGATTACTAGAAAAAAGTAATACTGAAGCCCTGACGCTAAACCCAAGGTCTCTGGCGCGAAAGCAAATCATAATATGTACGAATGAGATCGTACGAATTTACACGAATTGGCCACCTCGTAAAATAGTTACGTTTTTGCCGTGAGATTCTCTACAGATGTGTATCTCCTCTTTGGTATTGCTGTATTTTGTAGATTCTTCTTACAGAAAAAGAATCCATACTCTTTCAGATTTATTTTATACATTAACGTTTTAACCTGGTTTCACACACTATTTATGATCTGTGTTTACATATATCCAAGTTATGACAATGTCATGAACTTGCAAAAAAGTGCCATTTAAGTAAAAAAAAGTTCAGTAAGAAAAGAATATCTACTTTAATGGTTACAACGCAACACAAAACTTGAAATTGTAAAGGTCATGGAGTCATTTGTTTCTCATATAAACAGAAGGCAATGCATTTTATTGTTGTGGAGTTTTGCATTAAAAGTAGGTTTCAAGTCATTGAAGTTCTTCAAAATAAGCTGTAGATCTAAATTACATTTTGCAATTCAGTGCCCACAAATACATGTTCTTTTGCATCTCAGCTTTAGTGACAGGGGTCAAAGGGGTATTTAGTGACTCCTCCATGCAATTCCACTATCGACTCCGACCAGGCGATAATGTCACCAGTGTTATGGCCACCACAAGAAGCCAGGTTGTAGACATCATGGGGAGTGAGAACATGGGACCACATCTGCACATCGGAGATTTCACCAACAAATGCCTGTGTAGCATCAAAACGACCTCCCAGTGTGTCCTGTAGAAAAAAACAAAGAACGTTTTATGGTATAGTATTTGAGACATGCAAAAACATGCTTTTATCAGTTGAGAATATGTGGGCTTTTGGCCCTCATAAATACTTTCATTTTACTTTTTCATGTAATTATCTCTGAAGACAAATGATTACTTTTATGTAAGAAAATGTGAGCATTGCATTGACAGTTACTTGCAAACCTTATCACAAAACACAATTTCCTTATCGCTACTGTATATGTGAGCTGTTTAATTCAAAATCTATCAAGAATAAAATCTTTCTGTGTAGGCCTGTGCCCTCTCCTTGTGTCAGTGTCAAATATTCGAATGAAGTTACCATTAAAAGAGAGAATATAAATACAAAATACTTTGAGTACAACAGATTTTATTTTTATTAGGAAAATTAAACTATAATTGAAATTCCATAAATTCAAAATGTGCTTTACAGTCGCATACAGTACATTATGTATGCGTGAGCTCAAGTGCAAAGTCTACTTCTGATGCAGGATGGGCCAGATTTAACTTTATTTTTATTCTGTTTTAGTTAAAAGCATGTGGCTCTTAAACGCTAATCTATGAACAGGCAGTGTGCGGCTGGGCGCTGCAGAAAGGAGAAACAGACGCGGATTTCTGTGTATGTACACACGGTTAATGTCTATTGGGTTACTGTGTTGCACATAGATTTTCCACAATTATCAATGTAAATAAATACACTGACAAAAAGGGGAAATTGTGAACCTAAATTTGAGATTATACTGAGGCACAGCCGAATAGCCACACACTGGGGCGGAGCAGAGCAAGACCGTCAGTCTATGTGCTGGGACTCAGCCCCAGGCCAGGCTCAGTTGAAACCCTCTTATGTATGAGCAATATTTAATTTGAGTTGTAAGTTGCACTGTTACCTGTTCCTGTCCCAGTATAAATACCCCTCCAGGTTTTATGGGGTGCCAGGGTGAGAGATTTTCCCCTGAGCCTCTCTTCACTCCATCTTGGTAGGCCTCCCACAGGCCATCCCGAGTTGACCATGTAACACATACATGGTGCCATTTACCATCATTCAGAGAGAGGGGTAAAGTGACAGCCTGTAAACACACACATAGATAAACTTCTTTAGGTTGTCTATTACACACAGAAATGGTTTACCTCTGTCTCTACTTTAATGGACAGTCTGTTGTGTAATGTTCCTCTACTCATATTTTAATCACATGTTTCTCATTGATCTATTCAAATAAAGACTGTCATATTTAAGTGTTCAGTGCAGGTCAAACAGGATCTAGTTGGATAAACATACAGAATTGTTTGATTCCCAGTATTTATTTGTTCTTAGAAATTATAGCCATGTGTATTGGAGCAGGGTTGGAACTAAAGTATGCAGTAAGGTAGCTCTCCGGGAGCACAGGCTGGAAATCCCTGTGGTACATTCTGTCACTTTCACTTTTTTTACTCACTCTGTCATCAACCAGCAGCTCCATCGGGTTGTTGCCCCACTCTATGAGCACCAGCTCATTGGCCTGACCAGGGACGGAGTAGGAAAACGGCGTACCAAGTCCAGGCCCGATTCCAGCCTTGATCCACAGACACAACGTGAAGGAAAAGACCTCATGCAGCAGAGTACGCTTTACACGGCCATACATGTAGTTTGTTCGCATGGGGAAGCTGATCTGGAAAGCTTCTTTGGCTTTGCTGTTCTTTCTAGAGCCTGTGGAAATTCATGTATTTTACATGTCAGGTCATAAAGCTGGCTTTTAGAACACAGTAAATGATATCTAACTTGGTGGTTTACAAACTCTAACTAGCACTGCCAAGATGACCCTATCGGTCAAGCAGTTTGCAGTTTAAACTAAAGACACCTTAGATCAATAACAAACCTTTCACTATGTTTTAAAGCCAAGCTGAAAACTAGTCCATCAGGTACTATTTGAAGTTGGCTTGGGCTGCATTTTCCATCAAGGTGCATCTCAATTCTGATGATCAATGTTCACTGTGACTTTACCTGTGTCAGCAAGCCTGTGCTGTAGATGATTTAGTACTGCATCCAACTTGCTGTGCACTCCATTCGATGCTTGTCTGTGTCCCTGTGAGTGATGCGGCAACCTCTCAAAGCCATGTCTAGGAACCTCATTGTCATAATGGCCGTTGTCTTGATGCCCATTATCATGTTTGTCGTCATCATGGTGGCTGTCATCATGGCTATCGTCATGGTGATCATCATCATGGTGATTATCGTGGTGGCTGTCATCATGAGCATCAGTGTGATCGCTGTGGTCATCGTGATCACTGTGGTCTTCGTGATTGCTGTGGTCTTCGTGATCGCTGTGGTCTTCGTCCTCATCATGGTCCTCATGATGGCCGTCATAGTGATCATGGCCATGGTGATCACCATCATCATCATCGTCACTGTGATTGGTTAGTGATACAGGATGATGTTGTATCTGCTGTTCAAGGGCGCTGATTTTCCTTTGGAGAAGATCCTTCAGTGAACTAGAGTAAGTGGTGGAGATGTTTCTTGTCTGCAAACACAACACAATTACAGCAGGCTAAGTGAAGGCTCGCATAGTTCAATAACTGGTTTTGCATTTAATGTGTTATTATTCGTTTATTAAACTTGAGTGCTCTTGAAAAACTTGACAAGAATCACTATATTAATAACCAGCACTTCTGATTTCATGATCAGTAGTGATTCATGATAATATCATGATACTGACGTTGAAATAATTCAACGTCAGTAGGCCTATCTGTTTCAGTTTGACACTTTTCATTTCAATAGAAATTGCATTATTATTGTTATTGTGAATTCTTTGCCCACGATAATTAAGCAGTGAAAATCTGACAGCCCTACTTGAGTAGTTTTGTTTCTGATTATTGAGGACGAGGACATGACAAGACAAGCTAAATAAATAAGATACATTTGGTAACTATGTTTTTGCACTATCGTTTAAATATTCCTTTAGCATGATTCATTTTCCTCATCCTTTGTTCTCTACCTGCAAATTCTCCAGCCGTTCCTTCAGGGTCTGCAGCATCCTGCTCATCTGCTCTGGCGTGGATGAGGTTGAAGGGGTCATTTCCCCAGTGACATGCTTCTCGCTCAGGGCGGCTTTCCCACGACGATGCCCACCAACACCATCCCCATAATGACCCAGCTCCAGTCCGTGGTTGCCATGGTGACTGTCAGGCCCTGTCCACCCGAGGTGAGCTTTCTCAGGGGTTGGAAGGTGGGTGTGGTGGGCCAGATGCGCAGGTGTGTGATGTGGGTGTTCGTCGAGGTTGCCCGTGCGTCGGTTAAAGCCCTCGCACAGGTTCAGTTTGGCAGTAAGCTCTCTGATAGTCTCCCTTTGGTCCAGGATGGTTTCCTTCTGCTGCACCAAACTCTCCCGCAGGTGCAGGATTGTGGTTTTCGCTTCTTCAGATATACCAAACCAGCCGTTGCTGTTCCCGTTTGGTCCACTGTGGTGTCCAGTCATGGGGCCACTTGGTCCGCCCGCTGTGGAGAAACATCCGGGATCAGCATCTGCCGGTATGGGGGTACAAATGAAGCGAGGGTGGGGGTTGTAGTCTGAACCTGGAATACCACTTCCAGCACATGCACAAAGACAGACAACAAAAAGCAAGATCCACTCCCTCCCTTTCTTTAGTTGGGGTATACAGCTTGCTGGATGCAGGTTGGACATCATAGTAATTCTATTTAGTCACTCTAATTGATCAAATTGTGAATTGCTATAGGGCAAACGGAGATTCTATCCTGACATATTTAATTTTATTGCCTGCGTCGAGATGTTCTGTCCTCTTCTCTTTAAATCCTATAAAAGTATCTCTTGCAGCTTGCTGTGACTTTTTCCAGCCACTCCAAGGTTATTTGTCAGTCAGAAAGCAGGACGTGTAATCCTCTTGTTGCCCTCCTTGTCTCTTCAGAGCAGCTCAGTGAAAGCCTAAAACAGAAAACAAAACGAATTACGAATTATTTGCTTTATTTGTCAGCCAAAACAATTGAAATCTCTTTAATACCTTAATTGTTTCACCTCTAAGGCAGTAAGATTAAATTGAAGTAAATTGTTTTGCTTAAAGGTCTTGTTTTTCTGCGTTTCTTTTTTAGAAAAGAGGTCAACTTAGGAATCCAAACAAGGACACTGGTGCAAACAACAGAAGAACCTTTTGTTGATTGGTTTAACTAGAAGAAAATGAAATGATGCGGGCCAAACGCTGACGTCCACACTAGTGGATGTGTACACATCACAGGCTTGAGGATAAGTCAAGAACAGAATTGTCATCAAGGGTCCACAGTGTATTAGCGTGTGATTGTAGCGTGAGAGCGTTGTGTGGTGAGTTCTGCACTGTGTCCTCTAGAGGCTAAACTTTGTATGTTAATTGGATTGATTACAGTAAGTGCTTGAGGAACTGAAAGAATGGAGAGCTGGACAGAGTGTCCAAAGGACAACTGTGTTTCATTTAAGCTTAAATTGAGATCTCTTTTTCCCCAAGAGAAATATCTGAGACTATTATATCTGAGAATTAAGCAAAATGTATGTTAAAAAGAAAGAAAAACAGCTGAGATACAGATTAGGAAGAAATATGTCAACATTGGATGTACACCACTCAGAACTGGATTGAAAATGACTTGAAAGGCAGAATTAAAATTTCCAACTTCATTTGCATTATTTTTTTTAAATAGCGTCTTACGTCAGAACTGAAAGCTTTGTTTGTTCCAATTAATGTTCAAAACAATCTGTCCCATGAACAACTCGCATCATAACTTTTCTGCTTCTGGTCAGGCCACCTCCTCATTATTGATTTAACATTGAATCAATGTTAAATGAGCTATTCTCAACATTGATTCAACATAAAATCAATTATCTTTGCTATCTGGGCACTATCTTGTTAACTCTATTTAAGTTTACTGCTTAAACCTTTGGTGGCTCTTTGTGTTGGTTCATGAAGTTACCCAACCTTCAAGCTTTCAAGGCTTTTTAACATACAACCAAGGACCATCTCACTTCACCAAATTAAATGCATAAATTGTATCATGCAAAAGTTCCTCATAGTGTCACACTCGCACACGTGTGTGTTAAGATCATGTGTGTCATGAGCTTATAAGGCAAGCCAGACGGTGTGAAGCTGTTCCCCCAGTCTCTCTCAATCCTCACTTTATCTTCCTCTCTTAATCCGTTTGATTAGCCTGATTATCGGGTCTGAATGCAGGCAAAACTCCAAGTCAAAGACATACAACAGTTTTTCAAAGCTTCCGATGACTCAATAAAATAATGTCCACTATTAAAGAACCATGTGGATCTTCTAAAACATGCCAGATACACAGCAATTGACTATAAGCTAATGAATTCACACACCCAACAACAATATATGAATTTAATGCTGGGTTCACACCAAATGCGAATTAATAATAATAAATTACATAAAGTCAATGCAAAGACGCGAATCGGGCGGCGCGGTTGCCGCAAACGCGCATCAATCTCGTCTTCCGGGAAGGTTGAAAATATTTGTCAGATCGCATTTTTCCAGCGAGTAATAAAGAAAAATTACATTGTAATTATTTTATATGCATTAAATATTTGCTTTATAATATTTGAATATGTGAAAATAAATTCATTTCGCACACACATTTAAAAAAAATCAGTTTTTCTGAATTAGTTAAGTGACCATATTTTGCTTAATTCTGTGAACTAGTGACAACATTTCTCCCAAATTCCAAAAAATCAGTGTTTGCACATCATTACACAATAGTAATGTTTTACATGTATTTTAGGATCAGTTCAATAATGAATATATGCTGTTGGGTGACTTTATCATTCCTGAGGTTTGTTTATAATGAAATTCAACAGAAACTGTACTGGACCTACCAGAATACATGCAGAAATGCAGATTAAAGGCAAAAGAGTGTTTTTCCATGACGGACAGAATTTACAATGCTGCAGTGGTTAATACAAAAGCTAAAACGTTTCAATTACTATGGTCACTGTAATAATTTATGATTTTACAGTAGTGACTGATAAAAGAAACCATGGCAGAATCAATGGTTATCCTGATTAATTTGTTTGTTTGAGTCGCAAACAAACAACTGCTCTAACCGCTTTCCTGTAGCTCAGTGGTTAGAGCATGGTGCTAGCATCGCCAAGGTCATGGGTTCGATCCCAGGGATTGCACATACTTAGAAAACAAATGTATAGTATAATGCAATGTAAGTCGCTTTGGATAAAAGCATCTGCCAAATGCATAAATGTAAATGTAACCCTTTGGAGATGCTCATGAAATAATCTGATACAGAAAACAACGATACAAAAACAAAGAAGTGGAACACATCCACCAATGTCACACGCACATAAGCTGTCTTTGCAGAATATATCTCCTGTGTAAATTTCAGCAACAACAAACAATCAAGAAATGTAATGCTAAACCAAACCAAAACCACTGAGAGATCTGCAATAGGCAAGAAATGCAATAATGATAAACAGAGACTTCATGAAATAAAACATGCTGCCAGTTTACTTTGAAGTGATAATCACAGACTCTTCATTATTGTCATTATGTATAAAGTTAAAGTACATACCTGTAAACACATCCATGTCTGTGTGTGTCCTGTAACAATGTATTAATAGTCCAACTCAGTCACAAAACAGCTTGTAAGGGACTTAACCCCCCCCAAGTCTACCCTACACCCATCTTTATTCGGTGGCCCCTTGATCTATTCCAACATATCAGTGTCAACAGTATTTGAAATATATTGTTCCAACTTCCAAATGCATATGCAATGTAAAAAATACTTTCTTAATAGCATTTTGATTTATATTTTATACCAAGTTCCAAGTACAGAGACAGAGACAGGTTGGGTCATCAGGTTACTAGCTTGATATCATCCTGCTAATTCACTGCTAATGCCACGTTGACAATGGCACATTTTCTTTGAGTTGCACTTCAGGTTTTGAGGTAATAGCATAGCAACATTGTGGTATTCATCTGTGGTTATTAAAGAGTAAAGTTGAAGAGACAGAAGCTTGTTTTTAATGCAAACCCCATACATTACCTGTATTTTTAAAGCTTTATTAACAACTTCATGAGACTGTCAAAACTCAAATTTTAAGCATACAACGTCTTTTTTCAACATTTATCAATATGATGTTTATAATAAGAATCCAAAACAACAAAAAAACAGATCTTTTCGAAAAGTACAAAAAAGTACAATACAAAAAAAAGTATACAATCAAACAACGTGAAATAGTTTAATCTTTCAAATAAAAAACACACAAGTCAAATCAATATATTTTTAACACTGTAACCACATTTACCAGGTAAATACAATGATACAGTAAATAATTTAAACAATTATTGTTATATTTTAATGAAACCTATAGAAATCCTAAACACATCCACCCGCACTTAATGTCTTGGAAACACAAATTCCAAACATTTTATCCTGTGACTCACTGGTTTTTGAAAACAATTTTTGCATTTGTATAATCAGTAATACACCACCTTAATTAGATGTGAAATCCAGGAAAATTATAACATAATTTTATAATATTAACACACATTAATTCACAAAGTCCAGAAAGTGTGGCAACATGTAATTGCAAACTCAAACCATATTAGGAGTTTAAATTTAACAAAAAATTTGGAAAATAACAGAAAACAAAAAATACCTGTCAGCTGTTTATTTATAACATTCTAATTATTGTTCCAAATCAAACAATTATGGGGTAAGAAGTTTTGTTATTATACAAAAAAAAACAAGAGAATGCAACTTAGATATTTTAATTGAATTTTTCTTAATATCAAAATATAATTATAGAGAAATGTAGAAAATTAATTAAGTTACCAGGCTGCCTTAAAATGTTGCGTTAATTCAACGTAAAAAGTATTAGTTATTACATGAATTTGATGCAAAATTGTTAGGTTAACTAATATTTTTCAGTTGAATTAACTAAAAACTTTAAGGCAGCTGGGTAACCTAATTTTTTTTAAGTTAAAACAACAAATCATTTGCAGTAATAAGTTTTGTTTAAAATTTTGATGTTTTGGATATAATACCACACGTTTATTACATTAAATATAATTCTTCATTCATTCATTTTAAAGCATTAGAAACATCAAACCACCCTTTTAAAGTATACCTCCATTCAAGTAAAGTGGGCTACTGTAACAAACCCACACTTGTACATGTTGAATCCAAAAGTACCAGATTTATTAAAGATCCAAAATGTGAAACTGAAATCATGGTTAAAGTCCAGGCCATGTTCAGACACTGGTGTATAATCCACAAGGCAAAGCAATAATCCAGAAGACGTGATTCAAAAGACATCCACAACTATACAATGGCAATGAAAATGTGAACAGACTTATATAAGCAATAAGGAATAAAGGATATGAGAGAAGTGGTGAGATGTTTGTATAAACATATGGATGGCAGTTGCAGATGCTACACCAAATGTTCAGAATAAAATTATACATTAATTTAGTTTTCTGAATAATCGACTGTAGACCTATAATAATGTATTGTATCAACTGAACTATAAAGTTTTTAAGGATGTGCTTTTAAGTTATTGTATTGTGTAGATGTGAACCACAGCAGGGCTATTTGAAAAGATATCGTTTCACTTTTGTTTTTAAAAAGAGTTTAAAAAGATCATCTTACTGTATGTTAAGGGCTTCTTAAGACACTTATATGACAAGACAAACACATGCACATGGTGAGAAAAAAGAAACAGAAATAGTTGTGAAAAAGCATGAGGATTGTTAAGGAGGAAAGGTAAAGGATAATGAAGAAAATTTATGAAGTCTTTTTTTTCTTAAATGTCCCATTTAACAGGAAAACAGCAAAAGTGTTTTATTTGGCTTTAACATTAACATGTTTTAAAACTGTGTGAATTGTAGTGTTCACACTGAAGTCACACAAGGCATTGCAACCAGCTATACTGACCATTCTGCTATACAGTATTTTTGCACAGCAATATGGAACAACTGTTTCCACTGACATCTTTTAGCATTACACCCTGACAAATAATCAGCTCAAGGAACTGTGTCTTTATAGACAGTGACGTTTTCACAATAAAATATAGATGATCTTCTGTTACAAATACAGAACAAAACTTACAGAATTATTCAGCCTTGCTAAAGATTGGCTAATATATAGCCAATGGGGAAAAAGCCTACAACAGAAATGTTTTGTTCAAAATCTTTGAGTGCATGATTTTCATTGTGCCACAACTTTTCCATCCTTTAAATTGCAGAGGTCCAACAGTGTTGCCGTTTCATCTTTTTTTACTGGAAAGTGCATTTTATATGCATAGTGATAGTCTACAAGTGTCCCTATCAGCCCTGAAAAACGTGAATCTCCTCTTCACTGAAGTCCAACTGTCTGACCTTTCTATAAGAAAGATCGAGAAAAAAAATCAATTCAGGCAATGAAAATTATGTGAACTGAAGTAGTTTCTGGTTTATGTGTGTGTGTGTCTGTGTGTGTGTGTATGTCATAAGTAACACTCACTGCACTGCTTGCTCTGTGAATCCAGCGGGGCCGCACACACACACTAAATACTTGGAGTTGTCCGGTCTTTCTAACAGGTCCTGCAGCTTTTCAGCGTCTATCCGTCCTTTTCTGCCCTCCCATGAGTCTACAGGCTCTGAGAGAACATACTCTACCTCAAACCTGAAACACGCAAACACTGTAAGAGCTGCATTTGATCCAAAACATGAAAAAAGAGATTTAATTCTGTGCCTTTTTATGTGTGAACACTTTGGCTAAACATTTTGTATCGTATCTCCCAGCCATCCAATGTCAACTTAATCTTTGAAAATACAAGAACCAATGTCCGGCACAAATAAAAGGGCAAAAGAGTACAAAAATGCTCAGCATGGAAAAACGAGGTACTCTGAAATGTTTTATTTTTACCTTTCCTCTTTTGTACAAAGTTCATCCAACTGAGAATGCCAAAGTATATCCCTCTCCTGACGGTTGAAGAACATTAGCTTAGTTTTTCTAGAGAAAAAGACACAATATACAAAAAATAGACACAGATTTGTAAAAGGCCATTCTTCTAATGAAGTCACCAAGCAAATAAAATAAAAATATGAAACAACGTTAGGCATCTTAATCTAAATGTTAGCTTCTTCAAAGTAACCACCCTTCACCTTCAGAACACACAGTGTTCTCTATGCATTCTGGGATGTATTTTAAGCAGTATCAGATGAGTCAACGTTTTAGATGAGTGTAAACGTTTCCCTTGTTGTTCAGATTTCGTGTGTTACAGACCTGATTGAAGTGAAGTCCTGAAGGGCCAAGTGTATGAGACGAGCCATGGGTGTGAATCCTGTGCCAGCTGCTAACAGGTACAAGTGAGTGACATCACGCAGGAAACGCAGAGTGAAAGACCCCTCGGGACCACCTATTGATAGAGAGGCTCCTGAGACACCAGAAAGAAAACATGGGTTAAAAAAACAAACATATAGGAGGCTGATAACGTGGAACTTACCAAGCTAAAGCTTTGCAAAATTAAACCACTTCCTAAGATACTCTAATACATAAGGTACAGTACGCTATTTAATGTTTGGGACAGAGACCCTGTTTTTTATTTTTTTATTTGGTTGCAATAATTAGTTCCTAGGTTGACACACCAAAGTTTCCTTTTAATAACAAACATAAATTATTAAATGTATTTAAAGTATGCATTTAAGTACTTTAAGTACATTTTAAGTACAGCAAATATATTTAATAACTTTGTAATGCATATTTTAATCAAATAAAAACATACACTTTTGCTGAAAATACAATTTTAAAACATTACTGATTGATTGTCATTTTTAAACCACTCTGTAACTAATGCTTAGACTCTTGTAATTAAAACAAAACCTCATTTATCTTAATCAGGTAAATATTGGTGGCATATTTTATCATTAGAATTTACAACTGAACTTACACATAAGTCAATATACTGTACATACACAAGCTTGTTTGTTAATACATAATTAACTCTTACGTTGTGAAAATGGATCAAAGAACCCAAATATATATATATATATATATATATATATTTTGCAAGGCACTGAAAACATGTGATCTGAGCAAGTGACAATTTTTCTGAGTCAATCACAGCATCCTTATTGTTAAGTATTGCAAATATTATAAACTGCCAATATTATAAATTAGGCCACTTTAAACTAATATACCTATGACAATATAAACTCTGCTTCATTTTCATTATTAAGACTTGCTTTGTAGTATCCTCTGGTGTTTCACAACATATACCAGTCCTAACATGAGTAGTTACCAATGGGAAGGTTGGCAATGTGTGGCGTCAGCAACCCATCAGGATAGACCTTTATCATGAGATGTATATATGAGCCCATTTCTGCGCTGGATTGTGTTGAAGACATAAGAGTCTGATCCACTGGTGTGTAGGGTTTCACCACATCGGTATCTGTTCGCCAAACACACAAAAATCAGCCTGCTGAAAACGTATTATCGGTTTTGTTTCTTTTATGGCTCTGTAACATAACCTGTTACCTTGAACGGAGGTTTTGAGGTACACATGCCTTCCCACAGGAACCTGCACGTATGACCCAGCGGGAAGCTGCAAACATAAGACCTGCGTGTTGTGTGTCACTTCTGTTTTAGAAACTAAAACACATTCCCTGTAGAAGAGTCCTGCAATAAAAATGTTGTAATCCTCGTTTTAGGCACCTCATAGTCACTTAGTCAATAGGTCACTTTGTTAATTATTACAGAAACGATGGCAACAAATTATTGATGGTGTAACAATGGACACCCTTGGTCTATGTAATGTAAACAAAGTTAAAATGTGTTAAACTCACCACGATCTTTACACTGAATAAATGAATCGTGGTGTTCTAGTGGTTGCCCGACTTGTGTCCACTTGGTTTTAACCGATTTATGCAAACAGACTTGAACCTTTCCAACAGAGTGGGCTGTCTGGACTGAGAGCACAGGAAAACAGAAAATTACAAAAACAAGAAAATAATAAATAGAATAGCACAGCAAACAGCATAAATAAGCACACTCTTTCTAAACATAACGACATATTTATTTTCTTAAATCATCATCATTACAATTTATTAAAGCACACTTAATAACAACAAACATGTCGCATCGAGATGCAAAATAAACTACAAAAGTAAAAAATAAAGAACAAATGAATTTGAAATCTTTAAAGATTATTTTCATTCCAGTACTGCTCTGAGCCCTCTGGGCATTCACTTTTGTTTATGACATGTTGTACTCATTGTCCTCTTTTGAATAACATCAATTTCAATTATCCTGACAATTTCAGGGGGGTGTACTCATACTGTACATATCTGAACTGTTCATTTAGGAAATTCTCTATGTGTGTTACATTCCTATTCTTTCTATTCTATTTAAGGGTCATATACATGTCAACTGGAAAAAAAGGTCTGGTTTAAATTTAATCCTGTTATCTATCATCAGGGCCGGATTAACGCATGGGCCTACTGGGCACGTGCCCAGGGTACTAGACCATCAGGGGGCCTGGCAAATTTAAAGGCGGCGTAACCGATTTCCGAATTACACTTTAGACAAGTGAGTCGGTCCAAGTACCAAAACAACCTTATAGCCTATCAGCAGTAAGGTGCACAGTGCACAGGACGAACATTAGCCGAGCCGAGCGCTGACGAAAGCGAAAGATGGGGGTAGGGGTGTGTTTGTTTTGGTGATTTGAACATCAACAACGGCTAAGAGAAATCAGACACCCCACCTTTAATATGTGTTCATTTTTCATTTATTTTATTTTCTCAATAAAATAGTGCTGAATACTGTGGAATAAAATGATTATTTTTGCAGTTGTGAAGTATTAACCGTAGCGAATAAATCAAATAAATAATCCTAATGCATGCCGCGCTGTTGAGAGGGACATCAAGATTGGCTACAATGTTGTTTTGGTACTCGGCCCGACTCAGTCTAAAGCGTAATTCGGAAATCGGTTACCCCGCCTTTAATTATGCCTGCGTCTCGCGCCGTTTGCAGCATCTCTCACATAAGCCCATGGTTTTAACACGCTGTGTCTAGTTGAAATAATTTCAATTTTTACACACAGCGCAGCTCATCAATGTCAGTTCCACAGCAGTTGACCAATCAGAAGACACCAAAGGCGGGACAAGTGTCGTAAGCTTTTGTTTACAAAAGCAAGTTGGCATTTGGCAATTTCTGTTATCAATAGAGGGCCACGAGACGCTCGAGGTTTGCGCTGTGCTTTTTCATATCATTCCTAACACTGTGTAATGCGTTTTTACACTCAAAGGTGCGTTCTGTGCGAACCGCTCCTAAGTCCTCTGGCATAGGTGCAACACTGTTCTCGTAAAATATGTGATGCCAGGGGGTCTTTGAAACGTCCGTGCCCAGGGCACATCAAAGTCAAAACCCATCCCTGTCCATCATATTGATTGACAAAAAGTCCCTTAGTCTCAAAACAAGTATACACTACCATTTCAGTAGGTCTTTCTATGAGAACAATAATTTGAAATAATGCCATGTATTCGATTATATACTGTATGTATGCTATATATTTAATACGTTTTCTATGATTGATTTCTTGTAAAGGTGCTTTGCAACAAGGCATCATTACACATAAATGTGAATTGAATTAAACCACTGATTCGAGCATTATTTATGTAATCATTGTAATGTAGTTCTAGATACAACAAAAAAGGATGAGTAAAGTATAGTACTAACCATCAACACTCTCTTGAACTTCACTGGACAAGCCTAAATAAATAAATAAAAATTTGATAATGGACACAAAACAATAATGATCTCTGTGTGACTACAGAAACCTATGTAGACGTACGCCAGTGGAGCAGATATGACATCTTCCCCAAGAGCATCTCCACCCGAAGTGTATCATTCTGTAGATCCACCACCGCACAGCCCGAGCTGGGAATCTGATGGGTCGGATAACAAAATACTGTTATCTGTTTAACCGCAGACTACCATAAACCTATGCAGTTCATAAAAATGAGTTATACCTTTCGTTTGGTGTAAACAACAAAGTTTACAGTGGCATCTGTCTGAAACCAATCATACCTAAAGAGTAAAGATGAAGAACAAACAAGACATACTACTCATTATTATATTAATGTAAAATAGTTACCTCATGATAAATCACATTTCATCCACTAGCATACAATATTAGTGGAGTCAATACTTCAAACCTACCGAGGGCGATGATCTTTTACTGGTAGAGGAGCAGCAGAGAATTCAAATCTCATGGGTGGAGGAACAGACAGACCTTCAATATTTCACAATATTATATATAAACACAAGAACATGACAACACATCCTCATGGTTTATAACCAATTGATTTTTGATTTGATGTACCGTTCAAATGAGTGCTTCCCGGCTTCTCTGTCTCAACTGTAAAAATCAAAACACATATGACAAAAAACACATTTCAAAACACAGTAACTGGCAACTGGGCAAGTGTTACTTGATAGTAGTCTTAAATGAACCATTTCTATTGTGTATAGAGAGGAAGACGTGACAGGACCTTGAAGAGCAGGGTTGGGTTTTGTTGCCATTCTCCCAACGAGACACTCCTTCAGCATGGATTCGTAATTCACCCAACGGTGCACCTGACAAAACACATGCAAGAATCACATGGACTACTTATGATTAAGATTTGTCCTTCTCGGGGAAAGCACCATTAGTGTTTTCTAATGGAGCATGTACCTGGTCAAAGAGGTCAGTGCTGTCAATCCCAGCAGCCCTTATTAACTCTGCTTCTCCACCAGGATGGAAATCCATGTAGGCGCTGACATTATACACCATACCTGAAGAAAACACACGCACACAGGTATAATGTCGTCAGTACATTTGACAAAGATGTTCACATCAATTGGTGCATGTCTACTTTTATTGGAAGAAAGCAATCTTTCTTCCAGACGGATTGATAAATTCATACAAAAACAACACAACAGTTTACAAGAGCGCTAGGAAGAACAAGCAAGAACATCTGTAAAAAAAAACTGTTATACAATTTACACCATTGACTTTAGAAAAGTGATTCAACTTTTTCACAAACCAGCAAATTAAATTTCATTTTACTGTCATGGTACCCCAAAACTGAAATAAATGAAATGCCATAGTGACTATGTATTCAAGACTATTCTGCGATGTACTGCCCATATTTATGCCTGTATTTAAATGCACCAACACACCATGAATGAAAACACCCAAAGATTAAATGAAAAATAGCAGTTGTAGATCACACTGGAGACAATCACACTAAGAATTACTCCAATACCTCTAATGCACGTCCAGCAGTCATCTCTGGTGTTGTGTTTCTTCAGCTCCTCCTCTGTCACCTCGATCAGGTGACCTTTCAGTCCGGTCAAATCACGCCCACTTTTGGTCAGTCTGATCCAGTCCAGGAGACTGTGACCAGGCTTGAGTGCCACCTGTATACAATAAATACAGTACCATTCATTGTCACTTTTTGCATTTAGTATTAATGTTTTTTTACACAAATGTAACTTTGTGTAAATCCACCAAAGGGGGTAGAGCTTTCTTATATGTAGCACGCACCTAAACTCTGGAATAGCCTTCCCGATACTATTCGAGGTTCAGACACACTCAGACACAGATTAAAGACACATATTTTCAGCCAAGCTTTCACTTAATGCATACTATGCTAAATAAACCACCGGGAGACTGCACTTATTAGATATTATTTATTATAATGATCTTGCTTGTTATATAAACACCATGCACTGTGCTGTGTTTTACCTTTTTTGTGTTTTTCTTATTTTCTCCTGTAAAGTGGCTTTGGAACAATGCACATTGTGAAAAGCGTTATATAAATAAAATTGAATTGAATTGTAGAGTCTTTAGGTGACTCGGTGATGCTTTGGCAACAGGTGGGGGACCAACAGCATGTAAGGCAGGTGGTCATAATGTTTTGTCTCATTAGTGTATATTAAACCTTTACTCCTGACATACACTGCAGCATATTTACAGTAACATCAACATGAACGAAAAGTACGTTTATCGTGCTTCCCCGTGCTTATTTTATGCATACAATCACTACTAAAGAAAACATTACATAACCTCGCCTGCATTTACTGCTTAGCTTAACACTTACTATTAGTAATGGCAAAAAAAATGATTCGTGTTGAGAATGTGTTTAATCAAACCTTGTTCCTGGACTGTCCGGCGGGTGCGACCCTCTGCTGGGATCCAGTAGCAGGGAAAGGCTGAGGCGGCACATTCAGCATCTCCGATCCTTTAAAACCCCAGCTTCTGAGAAAACCTTCCCCAAACAAATGTCACGTATCAGAGGAAAATCATTCAGATGAAACCACACATAGCAGAAGCCTCATGATGAAGAAGACTTCCTCAAAAACACATTCAATACGACGGGACTTCCTCATTTTGACAGCGTTGACATTTTTGTGATAGCCATCATGACAACGGCGTCCAGTTTAGATGCACAAATACATAACGTTACATATGTAAAAATAAATATACACGCAAAACGAAAGAACGTAACACTATAAAATTAATTCACGATAAATAAAACCACGGGATATTTACATGCCCAGATGAAGACGCGATAATATGACGTCAGCATTGACGCTCACACGGTTTTCATAGTAAAAGAACCCCAGAATAAGGGACGAATAAGGGACTGGCGATGAAGAATGAATGAATAAATATGTATAACGTGTGGTGGGTTTTATTATTCCATTAAACTAATCATTTTGACTGCACACCACCACATTTCGTAACCTTTGAGTTAGCTGTCTAAAAGGTATACTATACTATTTATTATTTTATTCGGTCAACAATTATTTATTAAACATATCTCGTTATATATGTTTGTTAACAATAATTTAAATTACATGGACCATTTATCAGGGAAAACTCACCAGACACAGCATTAGAGATGAAATATAAAACAGTTGAAATTGTTCCTCTATTTTCAGCTTCATAATCTTCTTCATCGTCTTCCTCAGAAGTGGCATCTCTCTTTATCATAGTATAAACTATTTTGATCAGATATCACACCTACCATTCGAATCAAACGCATTGATTGAATAGAAAACTAGAGATTAATATTGTGGGTTTTGAATCTGATAATCTAATCCCACCAATAGGAACAAGTAAAGATTACATTGACGACGTAAAATTTCAAAGTAAAAGTCTCGTCGTTAATAAACAAATTATTAATTTGAAATTGCGCCGGCATAGCAAATACAAATATATATTTTGAACTCTGTTTTCTGATTCTAGTAAGTAAATTGACATTTTTAATACTAATAGAGGCAAACCATGCCTTGTGTATTAAACACATAATTATAAATGACATCTTTAGAGAATGTCCATTTATATAATATTTTAGACTTTTTATTTTATTAAATTTCATATTCACATTATTACATTTATCAACCAAAAACATTTTTCTATAAAAAATACATTTCCCATAATTCCTTCCAATAAAAACAGGAAGAAAGCCACCATGAGGAAATACTGTGCCAAAATGAATCACAGAGGGATGGAGGGATAGTGTGCGGAGGCATGATTTGTGGATACAGTGCATCCAACCCACAACAGATGGAAGAGATCCAGACATTGGCTCTTGACGGAGACAGTAAGTGTTCAATGTTCTGAATTTAGCTCGTATTATGGAGCGAGCGATGGAGCATCTGAACGTGCAGCTGAATCGACTGACGCGCTCGCTGCGGCGCGCGAGGACCGTGGAACTCCCCGAAGGTAAGACGTGACGTCACTGTAAAATCTATGCGCAAATATTCATTTTTCACGGGACCACTGAAGTTGTCAAGGCGACCCTGATACCTTGCAATCTTGACTTCCGGGAAGAATCCCTAGGTGTGTTCAACTTCATGCGGAGTTGCGCAGACCGATCGGTATATGATATCAAGTAGCCTACATTGCGAAAGCCTATGGGCTTGTTCGACTTGATGCGGCGCCGCAAGATCTGACAGGCGGATGACATCAAAGTACCGCGAGAGCGATTCGAAAAACCATAAAAAGTTTGCTTTCGACTCGCTCTCGCGGTACTTTGATGTCATACGCCCGTCGGATTTTGCGGCGCCGCATCAAGTCGAACAAGCCTAGTGAAGTAGTCTGCTTTCTAATAGATGTCGCGGTATTCGTATGTCATGCGTCGATCGGTGTGCGCAGAGCCGCATGAAGTCGAACACGCCTGCTGTCTGCGGCTACACGCACAAACGCGCTAATCCAGCTTCTTATAAAAATGAGAAAACAGTTTGCCCTAGTTTGCTTGCCAAGTTTTCTTGTTCACATAAAGGTTCTTGTTGTTTGTTGTAGATAGTGAAACAGCTGTGTACACTCTCATGCCCATGGTCATGGCTGACCAGCACAGGTGAGTGGCAGGTTTATGAGAAACATAATGCTAATGTTAATGTGAATGTATTGTTACGTCCCCAGGGAGCAACATAAAGAACAATTCATGTTTTTTATTGTTTGAGTGTAAGTGGAAGTACCGGTTTCTAGGTTGAGCAAATACCAATGAACACATGCCAAAACCGAAATGGCCTCATTCTCACGAAACCACTGAAATATCATGGCAGTAAAGATTTTAATTATATATCATTCAGTAACACAAACACACAAAAAAGATAATAAACCTAACTGTGTTCTCTGCCTTGTATAACGCGTTTTAACATAGTAACAAATTATTTTTGTATTTTATTGCTTTTTTCTGCTGAAAGATATTTATAATTAAGTTTGATTTTGTTTGAAATAACACATATGCCGGTACCTTTTAAATGGCTACCAGGTTAACAGATTACTTATTTTTTTCTATTTAAAAACATTATATTAACTTGTCACGTTGTGTACACTACTTTTTTATTCGCATTAACGATATAGGTAGTTTTCCACATTTAAAAAAATGTTTAATGTAATTTTTTATTTACATGAAATGTGATTTGGTAACGTCTAATGATGTATGATTAATACAAATTTATGCATCCTGGCTTCTCTTGTTTAGCAAAACATGCTATGGGAGTGACAGTTTTTAAGAAAATCATGTTTGACATCTTGAAACCAAGATTTTGTGAGAATCACCTGCCTAACAAGAGAAAAATAAAGTGACATAATTTAGTTGACTCCATTTCTAACTAAGCTCAATAGTATCAGCTATGTAAACAATTAACTGCTATGAATGCAATAGCAGTCAGTGAATGTGAAGCTCAGCAACTCTTTAATACTCATGTATTCACTCGTACTTGGCTTTTATACTCCACAGGTCTGTTTCAGAATTGCTTTTAAACTCCAAGTTTGATGTCAACTATGCATTTGGGCGGGTTAAAAGAAGCCTTTTACACATTGCTGCCAAGTGAGTTGACCTTTGCTTTTGTTACCTTCTGGCAAAATTAGAGAAACAACTTGGTGATATGCTTGTTTTACCTCTAAATTGATGGTAAATATATTGATAAAAACTTCTAAAGTGTTATCGGTTGCTAAAGAAAGGACAAATAATATACACTCTGCTAAAAAACCAATAAAATAATAATAATAACAAAAAATTCATTACAGAAATTCACAGAAATAGGTATAATGGGAATTGTATTGGTTCTGAAAATGATTGGTTAATGAAAATGATTGTTCTCTCTGGGTATCTGCTGGTAATGTGGTGGCAACTATTGGTGGGAGGTTATCTGGTGGATGGGAACCAAAAGACATTTCTGGACATTAGATAAAAGAAACCATTGTGAATGAACAGCTGATCATTAATAATGATTTCTGTAATGGGAACAGATAGAGGATTGGTCCTGAGGATCCAATTCAGACATGTTCATACAAAACCCAGTTATTGTTTCTAAAAGAGTTTTTGCTTGATTGTTTTAGTTGTGGGTCAGTAGAGTGTCTGGTCCTGCTGTTAAAGCGTGGAGCCAATCCAAACTATCAGGACATCTCTGGCTGTACACCTCTGCATCTTGCTGCAAGAAATGGGTAAAAAATTACTGTTCTAGAAATGCAGTGTAATACTGACACCTGCTGGTTAATTTATACTCTCCGGTCAGGTTTCAAAGCATGTGTGTTGTGCAGAGCACATAACAACAGTATGATGGTAATTGTCTTTTATCTGAGGAATGCATTAAATAAGTCCTAATGATGTTTTGTGCTATTGTTTTATTGTTTTGACAGACAGAAGAAGTGTATGGGCAGACTATTAGAGTTCAATGCTGATGTCAATATCTGTAATAATGAAGGCCTAACCGCTGTGAGTATGATAACAAAAGTTTTTATTATTATTGGAGCTGTTTTAGTGTACATTTATAATTATTTTTAGTTATGTTTATCATGGCTAATTAAATACAGTATTATTTCCCTCTAACACTTATCTATTTTTAGGTCAATAAATTACAAAAGTATACTCTCCTTTGTACAACATGTTTGATTTGCTACTTTTAAAAGTGCTTTTTGAAATGTTCGTAAAAGATGCTGTGTAACACATATCATAAGCATCACACAGCTGCTGTCCATAACCTCCCCATGAAATAAAAATGTTTTCTTTTACTTTTAGTATGAATGCTGTATGTATTTTAAGAATAAGTCTTAAGAATATCTTAACTAGTGTGCTCCAAAACACACATTTTGCTAAAAGCATTGAAAGATTTGATCTCTCACTTCTGCCAATATGGATCAGTGATTTTATGACATCATTCTGCACTTCAGATTGTAGGGTAAACTAAATGCTTTTGGCTATTTTTGAAAAGCAGAAGGAGCTACTTCGTACGTCCTGCCCTAACGTCCTGTTTCAGTGGAAATGAATAAATTGAAAAAAATTGAGAAATTGAAAAATAAACAAAGCTGCACTTCGAGGCACTTCAGTGGGACTGTCAATATACCAAATGCTAATACATTAAAAATTCTTTTTGAGTTTTAGGTTATATTTTCAAACTTATTCCTGAAATAGTATTCTCTCTAGGGGTCTTGGATTTTTTGGGGCAGTTTGGGATTAGATTAAAACAGGATTAGGTTTTAGTTAAATTAGGACATTTAAGCGTGTTTTACTAAAGCGCGTTTTACTAAAATGCTTTACAAAAATCATTACTTGTGTGCATTTTGAGACAAAACAAGGGCACTGCTATATTTTAGGATATGTCAGTACAAATTTTCAGTTTAGACAGCCCTAACATTTATTTTAATCTAGGACTAGCCCTGTATGGGAAAACAGCTGTTGAAGTATGTGTCACTTTTAAGAATTTGAATAAATAATTACATTTTTTCATACGTCATCTCATTCCCCTGTGTCATTAGATTCACTGGTTGGCAGTAAATGGCAGGACAGAACTGCTTCATGATCTGGTGCAGTATGTGTCCAATGTGGATGTGGAGGATGCCATGGGCCAGACAGCCTTACATGTAGCCTGCCAGAACGGACACAAGACTGTAAGAATAAACATTATTCCTTTTTTCTAACTTTTTTTCATACTGATTTATCAACTTCAATTTTTAATGGTGTCTTTTAAAGGGTTTTTGTATTTAAATACAAAATAATGATAATATGTAAGAAACAACATCATGCATTTTACATTAAGTTTATTTTGTTTGGCAAGAGCATGGTCATGTAATCTAACCAGTCATCGCAAAGAGGTCCGTATGTATAGCCATCTCTCGTCTCGGTCCCACGACAGTTGTGCGACCTTCCTCCTCCACCCCATAGACCCCATAAACTAGTTATTCTAATATCGACCTAATATCACGACTAATTTTGCATTCTAACATGCATTTATCTTCTGAATACATTTACGCATTTGGCAGACGCTTTTATCCAAAGCGACTTACATTGCATTTTACTATACATTTGTTTACATTTGTAAGTATGTGCAATCCCTGGGTTCGAACCCATGATCTTGGCGTGCTAGCGCCATGCTCTAACCATTGAGCTACAGCCACATAAACAGTGAAACCACATAATATTTGTGGATTTGAGTCATCATGACGTCTCATGTTTATGACATTTCAGGTCCAGGTGGAGCAATAGAAATTTACATTGAGACCAAGTCTCAGAAAAGTATAAGGTTAATTCAGGGAAAAGCTTTAGTATGATGTGTTTGCAGATATGTGCTTTGTTGTTTTGATGTTAATCTATTGTGTATGTATCTGTATTATATATTCAATATATCTCATTGGGTGTTGTTGTGTTCTGACAGACGGTGCAATGTCTTTTGGACAGTGGAGCAGACATCAACAGACCCAATGTCTCTGGAGCGACTCCACTCTATTTCGCCTGCAGGTGAGTGGCCAATCATAATTCACAGAAGCAGTTGCATGTAGAAGATTTTGATTAATGATCATTTCACTTCGGCCACGTTGCATCTTCAGAAATAGACTTCTTTTCAGGGATTTGAGCCTGACCGCACAAGAAACATAATTAGTTTAACGAAGGGTTTCTATGGATGTGGTTTCCTCTATATAACACAAGAATCTTGAGGCTTAATGAGAATAAGCAAAGGGATTTCAGCTTTCCTTGCTGTCAGGAGAAGCTAATGCTGTTTGATGTGGACGTTCATTCTGTTGTTGGTATTCTCAGCGAGGAGCTTCGGATGTGCTCAGATGAGCTCGGTTGCCGAGCAACAGCACTCCATCCATCTCTTGTTTTGATTATATTTTGCCATTGATATCTGTCCTCTCGAGGCTGTTTAAATAACACAAACATACACCACAACAGATCACTGAAGAGAGATTAAACGTAAGGTGGATTGAGTTGAAGGAATAGTTCACACACAATTTCAAGGGTTTTCTTTATCATACTCTCCTTCATGTCATTCCATGCTTGTATGACTTGCCTTGTTCTGCAGAGCACGCAAAAGACATTTTGAAGAACATTGGTAACCACCAAATAACATTCATTGACTTCCATTGCGTTGACACAAAGCCACTGAGGCATTTCTCAAAATATCTTCTTTTGTGTTCCACAGAACAAAGAGTTGAATACCAGTTTTGGTAGGTTTATTTTAACTGACAGAGACAGAATATAAAAAAAAAAATCAGGGGAAAAAATGTTATATAAAGGTTATAAATTGATTTGCATTTCAGTCAGTGAAATAAGTATTTGATATCCGAGAAAAAATAACTGTACTTGGTGGAGAAACCCTTGTTGGCAAGCACAGAGCCAAGACATTTCTGATAGTTGGTCACCAGGTTTGCACATGTGTCAGGATACATTTAGTCCACTCCTCTGTCAATTTTTAAGGTTTCTTGGCTGTGGCTCAGCAAATTGGAGTTTTAGCCTCCTTAACAGATTCTCTATAGGACTAGGGTCTAGAGACTGGCTAGGACATTTAATGTGCTTCTCCTTAAACCACTCTTTGGTTGTCTTGGCAATATGTTTTGGGTCTTTGTCATGTTAAAAGGACATCCACGACCCATCTTCAGTGATCTAGTTAATGGGGGAGGAGGTTCTCGTCCAAGATTTTACAGTACATGCCTCAGCCCCTCAATGCGGTGAAGTCATCCTGTACCCATAGCAGAGAAAAAGCCCTAAAGTATAAAGTTTCCAACACTGAGCTTCTCTGTAGGGATGGTGTTCTTGGGGTCATAGTCAGCATTTCTCTCCCTCCAAAAACAGGAGTCAATTTTGGTCTCACAGCACTTTCGCCAAAGCCTTTTCTGAATCATTTTGATGTTTATTGTCAAACTTCAGACGAGCCAGGCGGGCCTTCTTGGGCAGGAGGACGTTGCGGGTGCTTCAGGATTTCAATCTATTGCGGCATAGCGTGTTACCAATGGTTTGCTTGCTAACTGTGGTCCCAACTGTCTTGAAATCATTAACAAGCTTCTTCTGTGTAGTTCTGGGCTGATCTTTAACCTTTCTCATGATCATCTTTACTCCATTGGGGAAATCTTGCAGGGAGCTCCAGACCAAGGGCAATTGATAGTTATTTAGTATTTCTTCTATTTCCAAATAATCGCACCAGCAGTTGTCTCCTTCTCACCAAGCTTCTGTCTGTAGCCTATTCAAGGTTTGTGCAGGTCTACAATCTTGTCCCTGACATCCTTTAAAACCTATTTGGTCTGGACCATGGTGTTGGAGAGGTTGAAATGGAAGATACAGATTCTGTTGGCAGGCATCTTTTATATACATAACAAGCTGATTTAGGAGTACTTTCTTAAAGTGACAGGACTAATCTGTGGTCCCTATAGGCACATAACCAATCTGTGGAGCCAGAATTCTTGCTAGTTGGTAGGGGATCAAATACTTATTTCACTGACTGAAATCAAATCAATTTATAATTGAATAAAATAATTTAAAATGATTTTTTCCCTGATTTTTTTGGTTGATATTCGGTTTCTATCAGTTAAAATAAACCTACCATAAAAATGATAGACCCTTCATTTCTTTGTAAGCAGGCAAACTTACAAAATCAGCAGGGGATCAAATACTTATTTCCCTCACTGTATGTTAATCAGTCTGCCAAAAACATGGATACTGCGCTTTGAAAAACCACTAAGGGCTTCCTAAAAGTAGCTATTAAATAAATAGTTCATTTGCAAATCCTGACTCCACCTATCCAAAAGACTAAAAGTATTCAATTGTAATTAAATTGTGACCTATGTGTGTTGTATTGCAGTCATGGTCAGAGAGACACAGCTCAGATACTGCTTCTCAGAGGAGCCAAATATCTGCCGGACAAGAATGGTGTTACACCACTTGACTTGTGTGTGCAGGTAAATGTAACAAACACAAATACTTACACAGGTACCTGTATTTTTACTGAAGAAAATGTAACTAATTTCAGGGTGGTTATGGCGAAACGTGTGAAATTCTCATCCAGCACCACAGCAGACTCTTTCAGACACTGATACAGATGACCCAGAATGAGGATATGAAAGAGAACATGGTGCGGCACCATCACTTTTGTTTCTTATGTGCTTAAATGTATGCAATCTATTAAATGTGTTCATTTGATTATTTTAGCTAAGGCAAGTTCTAGAACATGTGTCGCAACAAAGTGACTCCAACTACCAGAGGATCCTGACCAGCCTCGCTGAGGTGGCCACCACGAATGGACATAAACTGCTCAGGTCTCAGCCAACCCAACAAATTCAGTTTTTGGTAAAAAGTTTTTTGTTACAACTTCCCTTTTACAAATCTGTTTCTCTCTATGTTTCGATTCAGTTTGTCCAGTAACTTTGAAGTCCAAACAAAGAGTTTCCTTCGGATTATCCGGATATTCTGTCATGTGTTCTGTCTCGGACCGTCCTCCCCCAACAACGGGAATGACATGGGCTACAACGGCAACAAGACACCTCGAAACCAGGTGTTCAAGGTTAGACAGCACATTAAAACCATGCAATAACTTGAACGAGAATGCTTGCATCGAAATGCTTAAAGAAAAAAATATGGCATAATTGACATCACAGGCAGGCATGGTCATGTTAAATATACAGAATGCTTCTTGATTACCTTCAGTTTGAAGTAACTAGGGCTTGATTAAATTATTGTATTTTTCGGCCTTATTATATATTCTATTTTATTCATATTTTACAGAAGCCCTGAACCACAATGGAAATTTGGTGAAAGATTACATATTTCATGCAGTGTGTAATGTTGCCGTGTGTGAATGTAAGCAGTCTGCCAAGTTGTAAAGCCGAAGGTGAATGAATAAAGTTATTGGCTTGGAAAATAGGAAGTCCACTAATCACGCGAATGAGTCGTGACCCAGTCCGATTCGCGAACCGCCGCGGATTTACGTCACTACATATAGTGACGGACTGCCCTCGAAAACGTCACTCTTCTCCCCCAAGCACTGTAGCTCGTGAGCCTCATTCGCTGTAGACCAATCACAGCAGACTAGACCATCTGACCAATCAAATCAGGTTAGGCTGGCGGAAAGGAGGGGATTAGACAGATAATTCGCTGAACGAATCATTTGAGAGTCAGTCAAGAAGTAAGGTTATAACTGCCTCTTATAACAAAATAATAGTGTTTTACACCTTGTTTGTACATAAACTTGTTGTTGGACACTAAATAAATGAAAAAGGACCTTCAAAAAGGAATATTTACTCTTGAAGAAAAAAAATGGAGTAATGAGAAATTGTTTAATGTAACGTCAATTTTTTACACATTGCGGTTCAGGGCTTCCGTAATACATAATGACTCAAATAGTACTATTGTCAACCATCGTAGTAATTTACAGTCACAATCTAGTTTAAATATTCAATACATTTTTTAATACTGTTTTTTAATTAATATTTGTATCAGTATGCATGGAATTGAACCTTTAACCTTTGCACTGCTTAGGGATCAATCAACATTTAACAAGTTGCAATATAAATATACATTTAATATTCAGTATGTTGCCTGACATATATCATCGATCGCTGTGTAAGGGACAGTATGGACCGGAATAACCACTCCCAGAATCTCTGTTCATTTTGAATGGGCGGGACTATTCTGGTCTTGTCTGAATTTTCTGTTCTGGTTTGGAAGTGATGCCGTTTTGTTTTTTAGCCTCTGGAGCTGTTATGGCACTCTCTGGAAGAGTGGCTGGTTCTCATCTCAACTGAGCTGGACAAGGAATGCAAAGACGTCAACGCGTCGTCCTCAGGAAATGACATCGCCTCGCTTCTTCTTAAAAAGCAGGAAGCTGATAACTCTGTTTCAAGTGAAACCCCCGCACTATTGCTGGACGCCAAAGGTGTGATGAAAACGCCAGAGGGATATGCTCATGGCCAGGATGTCGTGTCTATGATAGCCAATCGCCTGAGTGCTGTGATTCAGGCCTTCTACATGTGCTGTTCCTGTCAGATGCCACACGGGTACGACTAACATTTCTGTCACAGTCCAGCACTAGACAAAAATCTCTTACATTTTCTGATCTTTAAAGATACAGTTTTTACAACTTTCTTGAAATAAGAGTGCACTCTGCAAATTACAGTATGTTCTTTTTCAAGTCCATCAACACCATTTCTTAAAGCTAAATTTCGGTCAGAAATCTTTATGGTTATGTTTGTTGACATATGACCACATTTAAATATCAACACCTATTGAGTATTCAGCACCTCAGCCTGCCCTGATGAATACCAGTGTGTGCAGGTAAACAGAGGTTAGCCGGAAAATAAATCTAGTCATTTACATATAGAAGTCTTAGATTCTTTTTCATTCTAAAGGTTAGAAAGAAGAATGAAAATGAAAATCCTACATCTACACATGACTTAAAGCTTTGTGTCCTCATTCTCAACCACACAAGCCGTCAGTGATGTTCTCCAGTGATAATGTGATTATATATAAATGGTCTAACTATCCATACGCTTTGGATTGAAACGTCTAAAACAGTGCATACTCATCGTTTTTTTTTCTTCTTTTCTAGCATGACCTCCCCTCGATTCATTGAGTTTCTCTGTAAACATGATGAAGTGCTCAAGTGTTTCGTCACAAGGTAATTCAAGAGTGTCTACAGACTAAAACAGATTTGCAATGTATGAATAAGGACCGTTTACTGGTTGCTCCAAAACCAGTAAGAGGTCTTTTAACCTCTTCAACTCTGCCACCCCCGCAGACCTACGGGTGGGTCCAATATTGCATCATCAAATCTAAAAGTTGTTGAGCACAGAACTAGACATTTATGGTATAGAACCTCAGCTTTCCACATAACCCCCCCTCCCCCCGTCCATGTCATACAAATAATATTCAATTTCATATTTATACCACGCAAACTCACAAAACATAAATGTTTATATGTCATAAATATATCAAATGAAAGCTCTATATTGTATATTCTTCTTATAGTAACACGATCTAACACTTAGAGTAACATAACATAACCATAATATGACAATCATTCTCTGTAAAATGAGATCATCATTTATATTCAGGTATGCCTAATTCTGTAAAAACAATTGCAAAATAAGCACCGGAGCTGAAGAGGTTAAAGAAATTCATTGACACGATAGGCTAAATATATGCGTGTCTACTAAACTAATGAATTAAAACAAGTTCATCAAATGTTTACTAATGATGCGTACACTATGTTTAAAAGATCTTAAAATATATACAATAAAATATGTACACTAGGTGTTTGCCAATTTCCTAATCAGTGTCCTAAACCCTGTATTTCACAAGCATCTCTAAATCTCTCATCCGTTGTTTGCAGGAATCCTAAAATCATCTTCAACCACTTTCACTTTCTGCTGGAGTGTCCTGAGCTCATGTCTCGCTTCATGCACATAATCAAGGGACAGGTAAGAGTCATTGTGACTGAAAGAGCTGGTGGAGTTACAGATTAGAACAGTGTTCTGATCAGATATGAACTTCACTGGAGCCTCTGAATAAGTTAAATGACAAAATTAAATCAAAACACGGGAGTTGCAAATGCCCTTTCATGTTGAATTGAACGCAGCTTACACGGCTCTCAGCCATATCGTATAATATCTGGTGAGTTTTCAGCATCTCAGGCACTTTGAGCTTCATTATCCCACAGAGCAGTTTGCTGGAGAAGGCAGCGTTTTGTTAATTACAGAAGTGAAGCTGCTGAATGTGTGATTTCATCCCCTGAGTTATTTCTCTGTGTGCTTCCTGACTTCTGCTCAGTCGGATTCAATTATCCTCCAAGGCTTCTGCATTACAAAACAAAGCCATGCAGATATTACGCTAATGAATTGTGTCTGTATACGAACATTGCTTTTTTATTTATTTCACCATTTAAACGGTTTATCAGATTCATAGTTTGAGCGCAGGCCTGGTTTCATGTGCTGCTTTTCACAATGTGTGTTAGAATGCCATTCATAACATGACGTGAGCGCACATTTGTATTGTTGTCACATACTGAAGACCTCTAGGGCAGATTTTAGTGTGAACTCGTTTTCGCTCTACACGTTTAAAGCTTGAAACGTATCTACATGCCATTGTATTGTTTGCCTTTTCTCAGCCGTTTAAAGACAGATGCGAGTGGTTTTACGAACATCTTCTGGCCGGACAGCCGGACTCTGATATGGTGCACCGGCCAGTTAATGAAAATGACATTCTTCTGGTTCACAGAGGTAAATTAATTTCTACATGATCAAAAGTTCCTGTGCCTTTCACTAGTTCCCGGTTTCATTTACATCTCTTCTCTTTTAGACTCACTGTTTCGCAGCAGCTGTGAGGTTGTGTCCAAGTCATCCAACGAGAAACTGAAACAAGGCATCGCTGTGCGGTTTCACGGCGAAGAGGGAATGGTTAGTATGAACAAATGTCATCCTCATCACACATGTACCTATAGCAGGAGGGTAAAACATCATCATGAGATGCCATGGGTTACCGTGATTTTACCACTGTCAAGGAGTGTCGTTAATTTCATTGGCAAGTGTGAATTACAGTGGTAAAATCATTGTAACACACAACAGCAACATGAATCAAATATGTTAAAGAATATAGATCCCATAAAAGTCTCTGATTATTTAATCATCTTCATGCCAGCCCAGATGTACTATATGATGTTATCCAT
Source organism: Triplophysa rosa (assembly GCF_024868665.1). Lineage (NCBI taxonomy): Eukaryota > Metazoa > Chordata > Actinopteri > Cypriniformes > Nemacheilidae > Triplophysa > Triplophysa rosa. The sequence goes on from NC_079897.1 coordinate 6,661,177, forward strand.
CACAAAAGTAATCCCAATGACTCAAGAGGCTTGATAAACGTTTTCTGAGGTGAAACCATAAGTGTGATTGTGAACCAACCCAAGAACCAATGAGATTCAAAGTTGTGCCGCCCTACTTGATTTTAGTGCAGATTTGTTCTTTTTTATTTACAGTTTAGCAAAATTCAAAATATGAATCGCACACCTATCATTACACTTCACCCACTAGACCTTAAAGATCACGTATCACACGCAGTTTCTGCCAATCTCATATTAATCTTGAGTGCCTATACAGTAGTATTGCATACGTCGTATCTACGAAGAGTATTTAGTTTGATCAAATTTATAAAAGAGAGATACAGCTGTACAATTATTTCCGTAAAAACACGAGCAGCTAGAGCTGGGACTAGTGGGGAGAGTGATATGGAACTACAGCACGAGCAAGCAACACATCATCACATTAATCTCTTCTGAAGCCCATCTTGATGCAGCGCAGATAACCTTGATGGTAAGCGGGTCTCGCTCGTCGGTTGGCTCGTGGGCCGGCTCTTTCGCTTTCGCCTTGCTGTGCTTTTGTCCAATAGTGATCCAGAATAAGAAAAAACTTTCCGAAACAAGTTGGAGTGCTGGGGGAGTGTATCAACTACAGAAATACTACATCATACGTCCAACTCGTTTTTTAACAAGTTGACCATGTTAAGCATGAGAAGCCAGCACGTTCAACAGTGTAAAGAAGTCAGAATGCATGACATAGCATGATAGCTCCACTTTAACGCACTTGTCATTTGAATTACTTTAATGAAGTGTGTGCTATTCGGAGCCTCACCATGTTGAATGACAGCATATTTTTATCTGAATGAAATTCACAGTCACATTAGCATTGTAGCAATACTAATCTAAACACTCTTGAAATGCGCACAAACAGTATGTAACACGCTGTCTGAAGTGTTCTGTCGTAATATAAATGTATTATTTCCCACAAATTTCATTCATTTTTTACAGTATTTTAATATTTGTAATTAATATTTTTAACCACCAAATTTGGATTAGTTATGCAAAATGGGTATTATTTTAACTTAATTATTTTACTGTCGCAATTGTTAAACCTGTAAGATAATTACAGGCCTGTATGATTCATTTCTACGTAGTATGTAACATAAGCAAACTTTTTTTTTTAAATCAGTATTTAAAGAGAGACCAGAAGTGGCAAATTGTTTATTGTTGCCGGTAAAGAGCTTCAAACCATAGGCTTTGGTTGATGTTTTTGCCAGTGGGCTCTAAGCAGACAGAACAGCATATCAAAATGTCGCTAGAACATATGGAGTAGTCTTTTCTCAAACACGCGGATCAGTCTGTGCTGGGCCGCATGCAGTCGAACACAAGTAAATCACACTGGCGTATCCGTGATGGGCGCCTATGCTGCAAATGTTTGTGGAAAACTGATTTGCTTGAAATGTTCCCCGTGGTAAAAGTGTTTAATGATAAAGTAAGCGGCAGGTACATTCATTTCAGATTAATGCCACGAATAACTTGATTCATTTCGTTCCTTCTCTCAGGGTCAGGGGGTTGTCAGAGAGTGGTTTGACATTCTGTCTAATGAGATCATCAACCCGGACTACGCACTCTTTACACAATCTGCGGATGGTAAATAATGTTCTGTGTTAAACGCAGTTTAGTGAAAGTTGCTAATGTCCCATTGAGTCAATGCTTTCTACAGGTTTGAAGTTTAGATGCACTGAAAGATAAAATTTCCTACTCTTTTAACATGTAGTTACACTCCGTTGTGTTTATGTATACTTTTGCATTTTTGTGTGTGGGTGTTATTTCTTCTACAGGTACCACCTTTCAACCCAACAGTAATTCCTCAGTCAACCCAGATCATCTGAACTATTTCCGATTTGCTGGTCAAATCCTGGGTCTTGCCCTCTACCATCGCCAACTGGTGAACATCTACTTCACCCGCTCCTTTTACAAACACATACTGGGTAACTTGCCTTACTCACGTAATCTTTTATATTGTCTTGAAACAACTACGTGTGCATCACAGTACACATCGTGCAGTGAATTTGCACCTTTTTAAGGAAAATTCAAGCATGCTCGCAAACATGGTTGTTGACAGGAGTGTGTGGAACGTGGATCACGTGTTAAAGGTGTGTTTTTCCGTGTGATCCACACAGGCATCCCAGTGAGCTACCAGGACGTGTCCTCCATTGACCCAGAGTATGCTAAAAACCTCCAGTGGATCCTGGACAATGACATCAGCGATCTTGGACTTGAGCTCAGTTTTTCTGTGGAGACGGACGTGTTTGGAACCATGGAGGAAGTCCCTCTCAAACCAGGAGGCACCACTATTCAGGTTACCCAAGACAACAAAGTGAGTATAAACACCAAATCTGTCTGGTGTAAATATTCAGGAGCACATTTATGGTTCTCAATACACTTTCGTGTTTCACTTTCATTAGTGACAGTTCACCCAAAAATGAAAATTCTGTCGTCATACACTCAGCCTCATGTAATTTCATACCTGTATAAATTACTTTGTTCTGATGAACACAGATAAAGATATTTGGAAGAATGTTAGCAATTTTCAATTCTGTGACATTGACTGCCATAGTAGTAAAAATTAAATGGTAGTCAAAGTTGCCCCAGATTCTTCAAAATATCTCACTTTGTGTTCAACAGAACAAAAAAAGAGACAATATTTTGGATATACAGTGAGGGAAATAAATATTTGATCCCCTGCTGATTTTGTAAGTTTGCCTACTTACAAAGAAATGAAGGGTCTATTTTTATGGTAGGTTTACTTTAACTGATAGAGACAGAATATTTAAAAAAAATCAGGGGAAAAACGTTATAGAAAGGTTATAAATTGATTTGCATTTCAGTCAGTGAAATAAGTATTTGATCCCTGAGAAAAAATAACTTTGTACTTGGTGGAGAAACCCTTAGTTGGTCACCAGGTTTACACATGTGTCAGGATACATTTTAGTCCACTCCTCTGAAAATCTTTAAGGTTTCTTGGCTGTCGCTCAGCAAATTGGAGTTTTAGCCTCCTTAACAGATTCTCTATAGGACTAAGGTCTAGAGACTGGCTAGGACATTTAATGTGCTTCTCCTTAAACCACTCTTTGGTTGTCTTGGCAATATGTTTTGGGTCTTTGTCATGTTAAAGGCACATCCACGACCCATCTTCAGTGACCTAGTTAAGGGGAGTTCTAGTCCAAGATTTTACGGTACACTGGCCCGTCCCTCAGCCCCTCAATACGGTGAAGTCATCCTGTATACCCGTAGCAGAGAAAAAGTCTTAAAGCATAATATGCTTCTCTGTAGGGATGGTGTTTTTGGGGTCATAGTCAACATTTCTCTCCCTCCAAAAACAGGAGTCAATTTTGGTCTCACAGCAGTGCCAGCACTTTCTCCAAAGCCTTTTCTGAATCATCTTGATGTTTATTGTCAAACTTCAGACGAGCCAGGCGGGCCTTCTTGGGCAGGAGGACCTTGCGGGTGCTTCAGGATTTCAATCTATTGCGGCATAGCGTGTTACCAATGGTTTGCTTGCTAACTGTGGTCCCAACTGTCTTGAAATCAATAACAAGCTTCTTCCGTGTAGTTCTGGGCTGATCTTTAACCTTTCTCATGATCATCTTTACCCCATTGGGGAAATCTTGCAGGGAGCTCCCGACCAAGGGCAATTGATAGTTATTTTGTATTTCTTGTATATCCAAATAATCGCGCCAACAGTTGTCTCCTTCTCACCAAGCTTCTGTCTGTAGCCTATTCAAGGTTTGTGCAGGTCTACAATCTTGTCCCTGACATCCTTTAAAACCTATTTGGTCTGGACCATGGTGGTGAAGAGGTTGAAATGGAAGATACAGATTCTGTTGGCAGGCATCTTTTATATACATAACAAGCTGATTTGGGAGTACTCTTAAAGTGACAGGACTAATCTGTGGTCCATATAGGCACATAACCAATCTGTGGAGCCAGAATTCTTGCTAGTTGGTAGGGGATCAAATACTTATTTCACTGACTGAAATGCAAATCAATTTATAACCTTTATATAAAATCCCCCCCCCTGATTTTTACAAATATTCTGTCTCTATCAGTTAAAATAAACCTACCATAAAAATTATAGACCCTTCATTTCTTTGTAAGCAGGCAAACTTACAAAATCAGCAGGGGATCAAATAATTATTTCCCTCACTGTATATGGATGATGTCACAGAACTGAAAATGGCTAACATTCTTACAAATAACTTTCTTTGTGTTTAACAGAACAAAGAAATGTATATAGGTTTGAAACAACCTGAGGGTGAGTAAATGATGACAGAATGTTTATTTTTGAGTGAACTAGCCCTTTAATACTTTCGTTCAGTGAATACGTTGCATCCTATAAAAATTATTAAGGCAGATATATAGTTCAGAGGCTGTGAAAAGTGGAAACACTATGGCCTGGTTTCAAAGACAAGGCTGAGATTAAGCCAGGATTATGCCTTAGTTAAATTAGGCTATTTAAATTGCTTTTGTTAAAATGCAATAGAAAAAACATGTGCATGTGCATCTTAAAACAAAACAATGGCACTGATATATTTAAAAATATGTCAGGGCAAGTTATTTTCAGTTAAGACCGCTCAAAATTCATTTTAGTCTGGGACTAGTCTTAAGCCTTGTCTTTGAAACCGGGCCTATATGAGGTATATGAATATGTAGCATATACAAAAGAGGTAGCTTTGCATCCCTTTAGTCATTCGTGAGCCCACCTCCTAAAGTATCTTGTGTTTGTTTGTGTGTCTGTCAGGCAGAGTATGTGCAGCTGGTGACCGAGCTGAGGATGACCCGAGCCATTCAGCCGCAGATCAATGCTTTCCTGCAGGGTTTTCACACTTTCATCCTTCCCTCGCTCATACAGCTCTTTGATGAATATGAGCTGGTCAGTAGATCCTGCTTCTGTCTTTTTATATTCTCCTGTTGCAGTTTTCATGCTTTTTTTCTCTTCTCTTCCACTCGTGTGCTCAGTTATGGACCGCATCGTGCTGTTGTTCACTATAACAAGGTTTTTCAACTCCAGTCCTCCCAGAATGTTTTAGATTCTCCCAAATGAACACATTAAGTTGAATCGGGTGTAGTAAATGGGGATACGTTTATATTCTGGGGGGTGGCTTTGAGCTGAAAGTGAAAAACCTTGCTCCATAACAATTGATGATAACTGTTAGAATCACAATAAAAGCACCATATAGGTTTTAAAAATAGTAGTCTGTATGACTTTTGACATCATATGGTGGTTTGGATGACAATGTAAAAAGGCAATGTTTGCAAACAAGTTTCTTCTTAACCTCTCAATTCTCGAATCTCGTGCATTGCACGAGATTCGATGTCAATGGATTCATGAGGTTCAGATGTGAAGGTCTATATGACGAACTGATGTATGCGTGAGCTATGAAATCTGCCAGCCAATCGCCTGGCACGCTCACGGTGTGAACTAATAGGTCAGAATCAGGTTCATGGTGTGAGCTCATACGCTCCTGACCTCCTGTGATGTTTAGAGCAGTAAGCTTACAGGCTTCTTATACCGTCATCCATGTCCTACAAACTGATTCAGGCAGTGCACCATCTGAGGGTTTTTTCTGACATTTAACAGCATGGTGGAAAGACGAGTGAATGATATTTTCTTCATTTTTGTAGAATGGTGCATTGGTCTCTGACAAACACCATCTGCTGAGGTGAATGCTGTGGTTGTTATTGTTTAATTTTCTATCAGCTTTTTATGTGGAATCCTGTTTTTGTTATCGACGCATAGAAGCGTGTTTCTAACTAGGTATGCCTTAGCCAAATTGACTCAGGCACACTGGCTTTGTTAGGTCATTAGTGTTAATAAACCGTATGTGTATGGCAGCCCCGTTGCACTTAGCTAGGCTCTGGTCTTCTGGCACCTATTATGAGTCAGTACACTATACATTTAAGCCATCTGGGCCCGTATAAGAATCCTCTAAAACAAGCTCTTAATTTAGCTTTAAACTTCTATGTAGGAGTCTTAGCTTAAACGCGATTCAGGACCAATCTGAGAGCAACTCTGCAAGGAAAAGACAAAAACTTTGGTGCATGTCTCTTTAAATGATAATGCATTACAGTAAACCCCACCCCCCTTCTCTCCGGTGTGTCAACACAACACAGGTGCAGTGGCAATGATTTAGCTAAATGATATTTCCTGAATTCCTCTGTGGTTAGTTTCCTCTTAAACATCTCAAATCATTTGTCCGGAGACAAAAAAATCAGTCACAGCAAACAGCGCATCCTAATGTATGCTTACCTAAAATCCACGGAATCCACTGCAGATCTCAGCGGAATTACATGGATTTTAGCGCTTGTCATTGACAAGTTATAACGTTACACACACAACGTGAGAGCTAGTTTGCTGTGACAGATTTATCAGCCTAAGCACGAATGATTTGAGACGTTTAAAATGAAACTAACCCCAGTGTTCGCCCCTGTTCATTAGCAAAACAAACAGCTTGCCGCAGCTAAACATATTAATGCACATAATTACAGTAAGTTTAACACTGGCTTTGAATGTTCTATTTAGCCTGTGACTGACTTAGCTCCCTTCGCTATCATATGCTAACGTTATCCTCCTATATATACGGTACATTTACGTCAATTCAGACTGTTGATAAATATTACTTACATTGGCAGTTTTGTCTCGTTCAGTCGGTCTCTATCCCTCTTGAGGAACAACATTGAAGCTAATCCTGCTGGTAAAAGCAGGTTTTTACTTATGGTTTCTGGTGGATTTCCACTAAAAATAAAATAAATCCACTCCTGTCTCTTCCTAGGTTTGGACTCTGTGCAGCGACTACATTGCATGTTGTCCACGAACTTTAGCCATGGCATCACGTACACCGCTGTCGCTTGTGAAAACAACAATGGCGGAGCGCAGTGGGTGGAACTTAAGGGGCGGTAACATTATAATAAAATCCGCTTTGGACGTCACAATCGGAGCGAAATCTGAACGGCTCAATTCTCACGCAGGGAAAGGCACACCAAAACAAACTTACTGGGTTCTTATTTTTCACGTTTTCTGGGTTGCTAGATGCACCGGGGACCCGATTATAGCACTTAAACACAGAAAAAGTGGGGTTTTCATCTGATGTCTCCTTTAAGGGTTAAGATGCGTTAAGAATTACTTTTTTCTTTACTAGGATCCTTTCTGTAATTTTAAGGGGAAATGCCCACATTTCTAAGAATCTTCTTAGAACTTTTTCACTAGGAGCAACTCTTTGCGCTAAGATTTTTCATGAATACTGGCTCAGGTCATTAGTGTGACCAAGTTGTAAACATGTTTTACAGTGTTGATTTGTGTTTATTTTTTGCAGCTGCAAGAACGTCTTCAATGTTCAGAAGATGTAAGAATTGCATTTGCAAGTAGTAGTCTTTGTACTTCAGAACTAGTTCACCAAGACTAACTATCAGGGCCCATATTCTTAAAGCTTCTTAGAATCCTCTAAGAAAGTTCTTAATTTAGCTTAAAAACTTCTACATGGGAGTCTCAGCTTAAAATCGATTCAGGACCAATCTGAGAGCAACTTTGAGCAAGGAAAAGACAAAACCTTTTATCTTAGTGAGGAGGCGGGGCTGACCCCGTTGCTATGTGTGACATAGTCTTTTAAAGACTGTGATTGGTTGGTTGACCAAGAAGGAAAAAAGAGCGCTTTTAAGTATAGGGTCATTAGTTCGAAATTGCACATGTATTTTGTCCTGTTTTACCGTACGCACAGGCACACACACACGCATATACAGTATATACAGTATATACTGTATATTCTTTATTTTTATTTTTTATTTACCATGCTGTTAATATCAACTTATTTGATAGAAAATGAACAGTGACACAATAAGTTTCTGTAAGTGCTGTAATTGTTTGTGTGATCACTATAGAAGGTTGTGACAGAACCAAATCATCTCTGCTGCATAGCTGCATTTCTCCAGTTGCTAAATATGTTAATGTAGTGATTTCTAATAGTTCTGGCGCTATGACATTTCTGCGCTGTCTTGGAGATGCTAGCGTGTCTCTAATAGGATCGGCCACAAACATGAACCCTGCACGATCTAATGTGTTGTGTCTTAATAACTCGCTGTCATTCAATTCAATGTAATTTTATTTTATAGCACTTTTACAATTTGCATTGCATCAAAGCAGCTATTCAAGAAAACCAAAACCAAGATAATCAAAAGTTGAACACACACACACACGCACACGCACACACACACACGCACACACGCACAGGCTTTGGTTGACTATCCCTGTGGGGACAGTCCATAGGCGTAATGTTTTTATACTGTACAAACTGTATATTCTATCCCCTATCCCTAACCCTATCCCTAAACCTAAAGATCATAGAACACTTTTTGCATTTTTAGATTTGTAAGAAATATTGTTCTGTACAATTTATTAGCTTTTTTGCCCATGAGGACCTCAATTTTGGTCCCCACAGTGACACGAGTCCCCATGTGTTGGTGTGTATTCAGGTTTAGGTCCCCACCGGGATATACAAACGCACACACACACACACACACCTTGATCAACCTTGAAAGTAATATGGAAATTGTCATGCATTGCAACACATTTCTTCTCACTTTCCGTGTTTCGTCCATTTTCTCTGCTGCTAAAGAAACTCTTAAGTATCTTAAAAGTCCTGCTCGCTACTCCTAAAATTTTTTACCTTAAGAGCTCTTTTAAGGGTTAAGACGCTTTATGAATTCATTTTTTCTTTATTAGGATATTTCCTATAATTTTAAGGGGAAACGCCCCCCATTTCTAAGAATTTTCTTAGAATTTTGTCACTAGGAGCAATTCTTTGCGCAAAGATTTTTCATGAATACGGGCCCAGAACTTTTCATCAGCAAACTAAAAATGTCAAGACTGAATTTATGCATTGATCGGTTCATGTATGTGAATTGTGTGGTATTGCGCACAGTCATATGATATGGTGTTCTTGTTATGTGAGTGTATATGCATTCATTTTATTGCATTCAATATAGGGCTGCAACTAACGATTATTTTAATTGTCGACTAATCTAACGATTATTTTTTCGATTAGTCGACTAATCTAATGATTGTTATTTTTATTAATCTAATAAAGATTTTTTGGATTACCTTATCAATCCTTTGGCAAACTTTGCAAATAAACAATAAGTTCTAGTATTTTCTTACATTATAAAGCAAATCATACTTTTTACTCCACTACATCTTATAAATAAATATTGTTGTTTTAACATTTTAATACGCGTTTACAGTCACTATCTTCTTTTAATTAAGTAGTTTTCATTTTAAAAGTAAAAAAGACAGATTTTTAATGTACTTAAGTACTGTATTAAAGGTAAAAAAAGAAAAAACTTAGCTCTGTATACTGTGGTAGGCTATATGAGTTTTTTTTATTGCACTTATGCTTTTTGTTGTCCTTATGTTGTTCCAATTGCTTCCATTGTTTCCCTCATCTGTAGGTCGCTTTGGATAAAAGCGTCTGCTAAATGACTAAATGTAAATGTAAAAACATTTAAAAATGTGTTTATGAAATACTAGAGCATGATATATGCTCTGTATTTTTTCCTCCAAGTAATATCCGACTCTATTTTCAGTCTCATAATGTAATTGAGTAAAAGAAAAAATACTACTATCTGTCTAAGTTTATTGTACAAAACTATCACTGTATAAAAGACTCTAATGCAGAGTGGCGTTAAAGCAAGCCCGTGCACCCTGAACTCAAAATGATGCGCTTAATGCATTCGCTTCGTTATTTACCGTTATGCGCTTAAAGCACATACTCCTTCTGAAGTCCCGGGGATCATTTTGCTTCCCAAAGTAAATAATAGTTAGAACACAACGAGAAGAGATGATATGTTACATGTTTAACACATAGGCTACGTTCATACAGCACCAGAATACGGTTGTCAGTCTAGTATTTGAGTCCTTAATACGGTTGTGTTCACACGCAGTTCGGTTATTTACGGGTGTGACAACCATATTCTGTAACCGAACTCACACCTGTAAATCTTCGGGACTCACAACCACATTTGCGGAGAAGCCCTGCTGTGTGAACGGAATCGTACTAGACAACTAGTTGTCTATCGCGTCACTCGTCATTCTCTGTCACGTACGGTGCACTAAGATGTCTGCAAACAGCGGTGCAGAAGTGCCTTGTAATGTTATGCACAGCCAATCTTCCGACCTTAAACAACAGCGCTATAATGCGACATTATATAATGTTAAGTGTTCGTAGACGCCAGTGTAACGGCAGCCCTCTTATGTAAACATACTGCACGCATATGAGTCTTGCGATTTTTATTTATTTGTTGTAGTGCAATAAATGAGGTCACACGCAAAAATAACACTTTAAACGCGATATGGAACTTTTAATAGAGTGTTAAAGATAAAAGCTTAATATAACGTTAAGTGTGTGATAAATGTGTGTAGAAAAGGATTTTCTTCAGTTGTTTCAGTTTAATTATTCACCAGTAGGTGGCGGCAGCACCTCACCGGTCATAAAGCCATACTTTTGCAGGATCTTACATGAAGTAATGAGCGAGACTAACTGCGAGTGTTTGGCTTGGTTAAACATGCGACTGCCGTCACTGATGTTATATTAATTCATTTTGCAGATTAAAACCAACTTTAAATATGTAAACCCCCTTGTAAAGTCTTCTGTGTACACTAGGAAGTATTACACACGCCTACTTTTTTGTACACCTCCAAGTCCATTGCATTCTTTTGACAATCTATGCTATTCGCGTGAGTCACTATGGTTACAGGAGGCGCGTGCAGATAAAATACAGGCTCGAGTTCGGTTGCTCGTTCATACAGACAGTATTGAAGCTGCAACTGTAAGCCGCTGTGTGAACAGGACATTTTGAGACTCACACCTGTAAGTAAATACGGTTGTCAATCCTGAAAAGTGACTGTATGAACGTACCTATAGTGCGTTGCATCAATCCAACAGTTTACAGTTAAATCAGAGGTTTAAAAAGAGTTATTTCGTATGAAGACGCAAAATATTCAGACCGCTTCCAGTAAGCTAAGCTACACTCAGCGAGTAACGTTAACTCACAGTCTCTAGCAAAATACATTTTAAACAAAACCATAGACTATCATCTTGTCATTATGAAGAATAATGAAAACATCGGAACATCTTGGAAAGAGTAGCGTCCTGACCGTCACCGTACACACACATGGTGACTGGAAACAGCACCAGCGGAGGTCAGAGTTTCTTAATTATGCTATATTGGTTTATTCCTCGCATAAAGCTATCGAATGACATAAAAAGTGCATTGGTGGTTTCATGATAGTTAGTCATTTTTGAAGCTTAAGAGTAATTTAAGCAGGGTCACAATCTGCAAAGGTTCACATACAGTAACTTACACTAGTACAATAGCGTTAATGTAAATCATGTAAATAGTGTTAAAATAAAGTAATTTATTATGAAAGTCTACATCTACGTGCCCCTCTCCGTCTGTTTGTGATTGCGTGTCCATGCTGTGTGTGATGATCGCATTCCGGTGTTCTGTCAATTTATGCTACCCATAGAATTTTGCTACCCTCTGTTGTGATTGGGTTGGGGGAGGGGTAACTTGGGTGTAAGGGTTGGGTTGGGGGAGGGGTTAGTCCTGTTTTGTATGGAGGTAGGAATTCCTCCGTCCATTCACTAATTTACTGCGTCCGAGGCTCTCGATCGCTGTTTGTCGGGTGTATTATACTTTCTCTTGTTCTGCTGATTAACTTGATTAACGCCCGGGAACAGAAACCGCTATTACAGCAGATAAACGTAAATAATACGTAATCGACGTAATCGACGACGTCGACGCATCACTGCAGCCCTAATTCAATGTAGCAGCAAACAATTCTTTTAATTTTTCACAGAAGAAATCTCAGTAACACTTTACTTAAAGCCTTATGTATAATGCATTATAAGGGGTTGTTAAAGGATATGATGCTGTCATGGTACAGAAACGGTACACTTTATTGTTCATAATAAAGGCAACACAATAATGTCCGTGGTGCCACTGGCAGGAGATAGTCCACGGGAGGGTGCTCGGTCCGATGCGAAGATCCGCTATGGAGAGAAGCGGCACCCGTGAAGGAGGAGCCGCCGAGCGTGGCTGGAAAGGTGGAAGGAGAGGTCCGGGCCTAGGAGCGCTGCGGGGCAGAGAGTAAAAATAACAGAAAAGGAGGCTAAGCAGGGGACAAAGTAAACCAGCTTCGAGGAGCCACCAAAATGGGAAATCACTAAGAGCAATACTAGGACTAGGATCAAAAAGGCTTCTACGGTACTAGACACGCTAGCACCGGGGCAGTCAGAATTGGCGTAAGTAACAAGCACGGTCTGACACAAGACGAGAGGACGAAAGGGGATAAATAGGAAAGTCTACAAATAAGGAATAAGCTGCAGGTGTGGGGTAAATACGAGAACAGGGGAGTGTACTAATTAGAAAAGGAGCTATGGGTGAGAGTGATGAGAGCTGGTGAGTGGGGATAGCCTGACAGGGAAACACGAGGGCGGGGCGAATGACGCAGACACCGGACACGTGGAGAGCTGTCAAACGGCACTCCACATGTTCGACAAAACAAAACACAAACCACGCACGACACAGACTCCAAGAAGGCCGGGATCACGACAGTACCCCCCCAGTAGTGCCACTGAGCACTTAGGGAGGGGGCTCACCTCGTCTCCGGTGGAAGTCCACGACCAACGACCTATCCAGAACGTCACGAGACGGCACCCAACACCTTTCCTCTGCGCCATAACCCTCCCAGTCCACTAAGCACTGGAAGCCCCTGCCACGGTGACAAACATCAAGAAGTTTCCTGATGGTGTACGCCGGGGACCCGTCCACCAACCGCGGGGGAGGGGGGACGGGACGACTGCTGGCGGAGTTGAGATGAGACGTGACCGCTGGTTTAACCCTGGAAACATGAAAGACAGGGTGAACTCGACCAAGATTAGGGGGAAGTTTGAGCCGGACGGCCACCAGATTAACCACCTTCGTGATGCGGTACGGCCCAATGAACCTGGGGGCCAAGTTCTTAGAGGGTGCCCGGAGAGGCAGGTCCTTGGTAGAAAGCCATACCCGCTGATTACAAACATAGGGCGGAGGAGAGACCCGGTGACGATCGGCCGCTGCTTTGGTCCTCTGGGAGGTTCGGGCCAGAACCCCTCTGGCTCTCGTCCAGGTGCGGCGACAGCAGCGGACGAAGGCCAGAGCAGAGGGGACCGCAGCCTCAGGTTCCTGGGAGGGAAACAGGGGGGGTTGATAACCAATAAAACATTCAAAAGGAGACATACTTGATGAGGAAACTGGGAGGGAATTGTGGGCGTACTCGACCCAGGAGAGCTGCTGGCTCCAGGAGCAGGGGTTATGAGATGTTAGACAGTGGAGCTTACGTCCGAGATCCTGTTTGGCTCGCTCACACTGCCCATTGGTCTGAGGGTGAAAACCTGAAGACAGACTCGCTGAGGCCTCGATCTGGCTACAGAACTCTTTCCAGAACCGGGAAGTGAACTGAGGACCCCTATCGGACACGACGTCAACCGGTAACCCATGGAGACGAAAGATGTGGTCCACCAACAGTTGAGAGGTCTCCCGGGCGGATGGCAGCTTGGGCAGGGGAATGAAATGAGCCGCTTTGGAGAAGCGGTCCACCACCGTGAGGATGACTGTGTTGCCGCCAGAGGGAGGGAGGCCCGTGACAAAATCCATGGCGATGTGTGACCAAGGGTGGACGCCTGGTGGCCAAGCATTGCTCCCTGCTGCTGTAGCGCGTTGCGCAGATGGTCCGCGCCCGCTGAGTCTGGTGAATGGTCAGACCGTTCTGTCATGGTACAGAAACAGCAGACTCAGTTGCGGGTGAAACAGTATACTTTATTGTTCAGAATAAAGGCAACACAATAATGTCCGTGGTGCCACCGGCAGGAGATAGTCAACGGGAGGGTGCTTGGTCCGATGCGAAGATCCGCTATGGAGAGAAGCGGCACCCGTGAAGGAGGAGCCGCCGAGCGTGGCTGGAAAGGTGGGAGGAGAGGTCCGGGCCTAGGAGCGCTGCGGGGCAGAGAGCAAAAATAACAGAAAAGGAGGCTAAGCAGGGGACAAAGTAAACCGGCTTCGAGGAGCCACCAAAATGGGAAATCACTAAGAGCAAGACTAGGACTAAGATCAAAAAGGCTTCTATGGTACTAGACACGCTAGCACCGGGGCAGTCAGAATTGGCGTAAGTAACAAGCACGGTCTGACACAAGACGAGAGGACGAAAGGGGATAAATAGGAAAGTCTACAAATAAGGAATAAGCTGCGGTGTGGGGTAAATACGAGAACAGGGGAGTGTACTAATTAGAAAAGGGGCTACGGGTGAGAGTGATGAGAGCCGGTGAGTGGGGAAAGCCTGACAGGGAAACACGAGGGTGGGGCGAATGACGCAGACACCGGACACGTGGAGAGCTGTCAAACGGCACTCCACATGTTCGACAAAACAAAACACAAACCACGCACGACACAGACCCCAAGAAGGCCGGGATCATGCCATGATGCATTATAATTGTTCATAATGTGTGTTGTAATACATTAAGGGGTGGTTTCCCGGACAGGGATTATTTTAAACCAGGACTAGGCCTTGGTTAAATTAGGATATTTAAGTAGTTTTTAAAAACATACTTTACAAAAAGACATTAATGGTGAGCATCTTGAGACAAAACAATCACATTTATATATTTCAAGATTTGTCAGTGCAGGTTGTTTTCGATTAAGACATCTCTAACATTTTAAGTTAGTCTTGGACTAGGCTTAAGCCCTGTCCAGGAAACCGCCCCTAAATGTTGTTGTAAAGAATTATAATCTAATTAAAAATGCAAAGTGTAACAACGAATCGATAAGTGTTAGAATGTATTAACTGTAGTTACAATTATTCATGAGACAATACAATGCATTATAATGTACATTAGTAAAAGTAGTTACATTAAAACTACTTTTATAATGCAAGATTCATTTATGCTTTAAGTAAAGTGTTACCCAAAATTCTACAGGTTTGGGCAAACATGGACTTGAATAAGAGATCAGAGAATTGTACTTTTGGGGTAATATATTCCTTTCACATGGATGGTTTGTTAGGATTGTGTGAGTAACCCGGAGCAGAGTATTGCATTATGGCAATGTTATTTGTGTTTCTGTCTGGGTAGGAGCTGCTGTTGTCGGGTATGCCTGAAATTGATGTAATGGACTGGAAGAGGAACACAGACTACACTAGTGGATATGACATGCAGGAGCCAGTTATACAGGTATTCCTGTAGCACCAGCTCGTGCACACACACACATGATGCTGTTACACACACACACCAGTGGGTGATATAAGCAAAAAAATGGTGTTCTTAACATTTCATATTATACATTAGGTACATTTCTATGTAAACGTGATTTTTAAAAGTACATTACAGAAAACGATCATGGCAAAGCCATCAGAATGCACATTCCACAATATGCTGCATAGAAATAATGTGGCAGCACTTTGTTTTACAGTCCTGTTTCACATGTACATACTGTGTACTTACTGTATAACTGTGTAATTACTGCATACTAACCCTGAACCTAACCCATATTAAACAAATGTAGTTAACAGTTTGCTAAGCACACTGAACATGCACATATTCTAAAATAAAGTGCAAGCAATCATGCTCTGAAATGTCTAAAGTTTTATCAGTTTATCGTATATATCAGTTCTTTTGATATACTTCTGCACTTATTTAGTTTCTTGAGTCTAACCTGTTTGTGTTGCAGTGGTTCTGGGAAGTGGTTGAAAATCTTACACAAGAAGAAAGAGTCCTTCTATTACAGTTTGTTACAGGAAGGTATGTACAGTTATTTTCTCATGCCACTTGTATTTATGCATTTTAAAGTCTCATAATTTAAATATTTTCCACTGATTGTTATAATCTTATATATACAGTATACATATATATATATATATATATATATGAAGAGATTGGTTCCAAAATGAGATAACTCATGTTTTTTTTTTTTGCGCATTCCATTTAATATCAATCAAACTGCAGTTGGTTTGTTTTGATTTGAGCCATAATAACAAAAAAAATACAGCTAACTTACACAATAAAACACGATAAAAACATTATAGCATATTAAAAAACATGATTTTTGAAAAATATAAAAAACAGAGTTATCTCATTTTGGAACCAAACTCTTCATATATATATTATATATACTGTATATGTATATAAAATATAATTATGTATTAAATAAATATTATATTAAAAGATTTACATTTCTTCTTTCTATATTGTGGAAAGGATCAACAAATTTACACATGTTAGCTAATTTTATCTTAGATATTTTATCTCAGGTTTATGTTGTACATAAGAAAATGTGGGAGTTTTGCCTCTGATTTTGTCCTCCATTCTGTCAGTTCAAGAGTTCCTCATGGAGGATTTGCTTTTCTAATGGGTGGCAGTGGTCTACAGAAGTTTACTATTGCTGCTGTGCCATACACATCCAACCTATTGCCTACCTCCAGTACATGGTAAAACCATCACACATAATACAGTGTTATTCAGATAGGAGCACTAGAGGGCAATGTGGCTCTTCTCATGTTTCTCAGCTATGAGATACAAACACAGAGCTGCTTTGTAATGTGATGAAGCATCGACTCACAAAGACTAACAAACAGAAAATGCATGTAATGAAAAACTGCTCTTATGGTGTAGCATCACTCACCTGTCTATCTGTCTGTCTGTATGTGTTTGTTGACCTAGCATCAACATGCTGAAACTTCCAGAATATCCCTGCAAGGACGTCCTGCGTGATCGCCTGCTGGTCGCACTGCATTGTGGGAGTTACGGCTACACTATGGCATGACGCTGGCATGTGTGTTTGCAGGGCGTCTGCTCAAAGGACACACAACGCACACATTAGACAGTTCAGGGATTCTTCAGCACTCCTCATTTAATAGACTTTCATCACGTTTAGATTTTTCCTATGGGACCGAAACACGTCAGTTAATAAACTTGATAAATAATAATACTTCAAGCACTGTATCTGTTGTGTATGGGTGACTTTAATACATTTCATTTCAACCATCAAAAGAAAACATATTTCACATACAGGAAATGAACCCAACTTTAGGACCATTAAGGAATTATTTTGATGGAAAAACAGACATTTGTCTTTAATGTAGTACAAAATGCTATTTCAATACTTAGAATTAGGGATGAAAATGTGATAAACTGTCATATTTTCCTTTCTTTTGATATTGCTTTGAAATATAACCGAGACATGTTTACACACATTTTGTGAGATTCACTCATATAGCTTTAGCCAATGACTGAAACCGAATGGTCTGTGTTATATGCAATAGTTATTTTACAGGTCATTTTACGTGAATTCCAGGCTGTATTATTTGTTATTTGATGCTCACACCGTGGTTGAATTGCGTGTGTGTGTGTGTGTGTGCGTGCGGATGCATGCAAGACAGTGACATATTTATAGCTTTCATCACAGCTGATAAAAAGCCAACATATTCTTGAATATCAGCGTGTTCCTGAGAATAGCAGTTTATTTCATGAAGCATTGTATTGGTCTGATGTGTGACATTTAATTAGTGGTATAATAGGTTCTGTTGTATTTCCATCGTCATATATTTTTGTGTTTAGTTATACACTGAATGGGGTTGTCGCATAGTCTGTGAATGCTTAGTTTTATATAGTGTATGATTTGTTTCATGTGCAGTAATGTTATTTTTTAAATGTATCAAATCATGTTTTGGTTGTGCCAAATATTTTGAGAAAGACATCATATAGTTTCCTCTTTAATGTGAATGATCTTTCTACAGTATGCTGGCAACATTATTTTGAAAAAGGGAAATCTTATCATTTAGGAATGTACTATATCATCTTTAGCACTGTTGTAGGTGATTTCTGTGATACTATGAAACTGTACATATATATAAATCTATTTATTCTGATTGATCATGATTTGAAATTCTCATTTGTTTTGTAACAAGTGTGTAAACTATAATCTTTTGGTTATTTTCCGGGGGGCATCGCAAAGATTAAAGTCTGCATTTTATTATACAGAAAGCTGCTTGTTATTATGATCTGTTTGTGTATGTTTAACTATTGTTTGCACTGCAGTGTTACAGGGTCACAGGCATAGTGTACCAGTCCAATACTACAAAGGCAACAATTCGAAATACTAATAAGCACAACCCTGTAATAATATTTACACTGCACACAGGCACAACATTGGCTTTGATTTCATTCTGCTGGAGCTCAGCATATTAATACCAGCTGATACTTAAACTCGACCAGGCATCTTACACAAAGTGCCATTCATCGATTTCTACCCAGTATTACCATAGTGTGCACGAGGCCCTCGGCGGTTGGCAAAAGCACTGTTTTGATATCACCTGCTCGTAATGGCAATACTATTGTAATTGCAAGCTGCTCTCCATGGCAACGCAGCATCCAGAGCAAGAGCGACTCAGCATGGGGGCTTGCCTGAAGCTGGGACAGATGCGAACTAAACATATGTCACCATGACAGCCAAGCAAAAACACAGCTGAGTATTGGAGAGCGAGAGAGAAGCAGAGAAACTAGATGAAATGGAGTATATGTGTGAGTGGTTGTGTACCCCAATGGACAGATGGAGCAGATACAGATTGTACTTTTCATGCCATTGTGCTTTTCTCCAGTTTTGCTTTGTCCACACCCTGTTGTGTGATATGTATGACTTTAACTCTTGGGTCCCATTCCACTGCAATCTGTTCCAGTTCAGCTGAAGTTCTAGCCCATGAAATTGAATAGATGGGGGAAGGTTGTGCCTTATTCATCCATCCAGCTCTTTCCATGTCAAACTTCTAATACGTGTGTATAGTAATCAACCCGTAGAGTGAAAGGTGGTCTATAAAATGTGGAGAGAGCGATACATTAGGATCCTCGTTCCTCTCAAGCTAATGGTACGATAAGAAATCACATTTAGTTGCTGTGACGTCAACCCTCTAAAAATGTCCCCGGGTAAAACCTCTACTGTTATATTAAGAAATATCAGCAATTTATATGTTACTACAAATGAATGATTTTTAATCCCAACACACAGATTTATTTGAATGGTCACCACAGAAACAAGAATGAAGAGGTTTGCGGCCTTCACCAGCGGGGCTAACTGAAAAAGACTAACCAGATAAACCCTGACCTTTGGATTAAGTTCTCCCCTTTATATTTATAAAATGGTTTCTGAAAAATGCTGTTACAAACACATCCTTTCCTATAAAAAACACACCCCTGTCAAAATAACAAACACTTATTATTAAATTAGAATTAATTTATTATTATTATTATTATTGTTTATTATTAATGTATTATTGTTATTATTTTTATTGTTACTTTATTATTGTTGTTGTTATTATTATTATATTCATTATTATTAATAATAAATTCTTTGTTTTCAACAGCTTTTCTCAAAAAACGGTTTCAACACGGACGCATTCTTTTAGTATTTTCCAACTACCATTTTTGTTTTCAAGGCATGAGATTGTAGTGGCGGACTTAAACCCTTTGTTCTTCATAGTACACTGGTAGAGAGCTCTGATGAAGAAAATTTAAACTTGCTCATGGCACGTGACCTTAATCGTTATGCAGTTTTTATCTCAGGATAATAATCAGAACCCCTCTTGGTAAAATAACCTGTGACAGTTTTGTGAAAGTGGGTGGTTGTTTTGAATAGACACATTAAAAGAAATTGATTGATTAAAAAATGTAATTAAAATGATTGAATGTTAATTGCACCATTTTTACCTATGTGAATGGGCCTTAAATCTTAAAATTGAGGTATTGTGCGGAGGCTGAGCATTTTTGTTTAATGTACCTCTTCAGAGGTTCTCAGGCTTGAACTTTAGCATCATATCTTAAAGTGCAGCATAGACATGCATTATCTCTTGCAGTGTTGTGCAAGTTTCTTCCAAACTGTAATACATTACAGATTACTTGTTACTGTTACTTAAAAGTAATCCCTTACCTTGCAATATTACTGTCTCAGAATTGTAATACGTTACATGACTCCTGTATTACTTTTGAGTTACTTTCACCAAAATAACTACAGAAGTTAACATTCTAAAATGACAAAATACTTTTTGCCAATCAACCTCTTTATTAGACTGCTGATTTCTTGAATTAACTAGGCAAAACAAAAATAAATACAAAAAATACTAAGATTAAATGCATTTAAATACAAAATACTATTACAAAATAATAGTATTTTGTATTTCAAATGGATGAATTTGAAACACTGCCCATCCATGCAGTCTAATAAGGAGGTTGTTTGGCAAAAAGTATTTTAGTTTGAAAATACAAAAATACTAGGGTTATATTTATTGCTATATTTACTTATGTGAATGGTTTCCTAGGTATTGTATATATTTTTTGTTCTGTTGAACTCAAAAGATGTTTTGGGAGATTTAGGAAAGCAAACAATTCCTGGTCACCTTTGACTACCATTATAATTTGTTCTGCTATGGTAGTCAATGATGCCAAAGAATTTTCAGTTGCTAACATTCTACCAAATATCTTTGTGTTCAACCGAACAAAGAAATTTATACAGGGTTGGAACAACTAGAGGGTGAATAATCCATAACATTCATTTTTGGGTGGAGGGTCCCTTTAAAAAAGATCTCACGTGTGCTCGAGGCCACGCACGGAAATGGACAAGAAACGTCTTTTCTCTTCAGACATGCAAAAACTTGCTTAAGAAATAAGCATGGTTAAATGTATTGCATATGTATGTGTACAAGCACGTCAATGTTTTAGTTGTTCTAGACTGCGTGTAGCGCTGCTCAAACGTGATAAAAACATAATTCGGATGCATTGTCTAATACCACTGCTATATTTTCCTCTTTGGTTGATCCCTGTACTGTAGCCTGCCCCTGAAAGCACACATACATCTGGTTTACGTCTATTTGATGTCTGCATTTACATCTGCAAGACATCTACAATACATCGTTTGCTCATCTGCAATACGTCTCGGAGATGTCTGCTGTCAGACGTCATATAGACATCTAGAAGATGTCTGTAAGATGTTTATGATTTAGAATGGATGTAAAACGTCTTGGTTACGGATGTAACCTCGGTTCCCTGATGGAGGGAACGAGACGTTGTGTCGAACCGACAGAATGGGGTTTGTCTTGAGAACCTATCATCTTCTGAGTATTTAGAAAAGGCCAATGAAAATTGGCGAATGAAATTTGCATGCCGGGCTCCTCCCCGGATGTCCGGGTATAAGAGGGAAGCCGGCGTGCTCATTCATTCACCTTT
>NC_079897.1:6688636-6757302 GCF_024868665.1 Triplophysa rosa
ACGTCCGCTTCTTCCTGGGCTCGTCCCCCCGGGGGAGGGAGCTCCGAGGAATCGTCGGGGTCGGATGCCAAGAGGTCGCCCTCCGATGCTGTGATCGACATCTCATCTTCGTCACGCACTCCCGAGTACGTGGCGGAGGAACAAGACGGGGTAGGACCGTCTCTTAAGGAATGGTCAGACAAGCGAGACGGGGCGTGAACGGTCCGTGAGCCTGTGGCTGGCGGTCTAACGTTCACGGTGATCCCCATATCACCCCCGGTGTTAACTGAAACGGGCGGCAGGGTCGTAGTCACTGCCATCACGGATTGGGTAACAGACGAGGTGGTGGCTTTACCCATAAAGAATACAGCCACCCGTGACCGCAACGTCTGGATAGGCATCTTCCCGCAGTGCGGGCACGATGTATCCATGAAGGCTGTCTCAGCGTGCTGGAGACCCAAACACGTGAGACAGACATCGTGTCCATCCCCTTCCTCAATGAGCGCGTCACACCCAAGAGAACAGCGGGACATGCCACGCTGGAGAAATTTGCTCTTTTAGAAAATATTGCTCGGACACTTCTGGAACTGCCGAGACGCCCAGGGGAAAGTCGCTGCAGGAAGGGACCGTCCGCTGTACCACGTCGTAGATTCCAGCAGGATACCAGCGAAGAACTGGAAGACCAGCGAAGATCTGGAAGATCAGCGAAGATCTGGAGCTGCTCATCAGATGCGTAGGCTCTGAAGAACAAAAGGTGAATGAATGATGCAAATTTCATTTGCCAATTTTCATTGGCCTTTTCTAAATACTCAGAAGATGATAGGTTCTCAAGACAAACCCCATTCTGTCGGTTCGACACAACGTCCAGAGACCGACAGAAAGGGAACAGCTCTTTCTAAGATGTTTAGCAGATGTTTTTAAACAGCAGATCTCCAGATCTTTAGCAGACGTATTACAGACGTTCAGACGTCTCCGAGACGTATTGCAGATGAGCAAACTATGTATTTAAGATGTCTTGCAGATATAAATGCAGACGTCAAATAGACGTAAACCAGATGGATTGTGCTATCTGGGGCCTGTCAGACGCTCGGTCCCCACACTTTTGAGATCAGCTCCGGTCCTCTAGTTGCCAGGTATACATCTGAGTATGAATACACATTAAGAATATTAGAATTAACATTTATCCTTAGAATATAAATAAACATTTTGGCGGCCGCAGTACATTAGAAAAGTAGCCCTAAAATCCGCAACGCGCGGCTCCATAATTTTTCCAGCAACTGCATTTTCAAAGTAGCCCAATTGTGCAAGTGTGCGGGAAAACCGCGACCCTGGCAACACTGGCGCTATAGGGCTTACAGCTAACCAGGCGGGGCGGCCCTGCCCAAATGGCGCACTCCGGTCTTGAGGACCTCCTCTGAGTCCACACTTGGTGACGTCAGGAAGTGCAGACCTATAGGGCACTAGGCACGAGTCCATAAGGGTACATGGGAGTGCATTTTGGGACAGACTTGAGGTCATCACGCCGGAAAAAGCAAGAAGTGCTTTCTAATCACTCTCGCGGTACTTTGTTGTCATTCGCTGATCAGTCTGCGCAGCGCTGCGTGAAGTCGACCACTTGTTGTCTCACTGTTGTTATTTGGGACTGGAGCTGCCGGTTTTTATTGTTCTGTATTTCATATGTTTGTATTTCATATGTTGATATGCCACCCGAGCATTATGCAATAGATACTTATGTTTGTAATGCATTCATTTGTCATGACGTCATGAATGTATATTTATTAATTTGTTTACACTATACTTAATGTGCATAATGTGTTCTTAATATGCATATATGTTGTTATTTAATATTTCTCTATAATACAGAAGCTGTGTTGTTCAGCTTTACAGAGCCCAGAGACAACTAGATATTAATCTACAACAAAACATGGCTTATTACCTTAAGTAAGAAAATGCACTGCATTAAAAGTTTTTATTCTTGAATAGCTGGCTTAATAGAAAATAAATAAGCAATAATATGAATAAGTAACTAATTAATAAATTAAATTAAAATTTTATCAAAACATAAATTTAAAAATGTATCCGTCATGTTTACATATATGTCTGACATCCACGACACTCCTCCCATCCGTTCTGTGATTGGGCGTTCGCAAGGATTCCTGGGTAGGGGACTTCAGTGGAGTCTCACTCAATGCAGGCTTCGCCGAAAACCGCATCGAGGGCACAAAGGAGGCGCTCGCGAGCAGACTTGTGAGCGCTAAAAAGACAAATGGGATACCCTACAGACTCGTAGACTTGGCGAGAACGCGCAATTTAAGTCCACGAGACCGCAAGTGCACCATTTGGGACAGGGCCAAACTCGAGCTCAGAGGCTGAAATCATATGGAAGGCCGTTTGATCAAAAATGTCTTTAGACGTAACAAACGATATAACGCGTGGACGCGTTATTGCGCCTAAAGACGTAATTTCGTCTACAGACGTATTGGTTTTAGCCAATGGAAAGTCAGAAAACGGAAAGGTTTGCATAAAATTGATTGGGGCAGTTGTGGCCTAATGGTTAGAGAGTCGGACTCATGACCAGAAGGTTGCCGGTTCGATTCCCAGGGCCGGTGTTATGCCAATTTATGCTACCCATAAATTTGTGCTACCCTCGTGTTGTGATTGGGTTGGGGGAGGGGTTATTTAGGTGTAAGGGTTGGGTTGGGGGAGGGGTTAGTCCTGTTTTGTATGGAGGTGGCAAAATTTGATAGGGATGCATAAATTGGCAGAACACCGGCGGGTAACAACTGAGGTGCCCTTGAGCCCCTCAAAACCCCCTACTTGCTCCCCGGGCGCTGCAGTGATAGCTGCCCACTGCTCCGGGGGTACGTGTGTTCACTACTCTCTGGATGGGTTAAATGCAGAGGTCACATTTCGTTGCCTTGTACTTGTACATGTGCAATGACAATAAATTGAATCTAAATCTAAATCTAAAAAATTAAACATATAGTCGTGACGTCATCATCAGCGTAACCACATGTCATTCATGAATTATACATATAAACGTGATGTTCCCTCATGCTTGGCATTGCATACGGTCCTAGTTCCGAATACGTCAGCGTATACGTGCTTTTACGACGGGAGAAGAGGGAATTTCAAAATACAAGCGGTACAGACAGACCATCGAAAGCATGGCTTTGCGAAATTTTCTTAACAACTACCGACGCGTTTTTCAAGAATGTGTGCATTTGTAAAATTATATGTATTATGCCGTCAACCCAATGGGCAACATGGGCTGCAGCCGAGAGTCCCGAACACTAAGGGATCCCGAGAGAGTTCTCATTTGCATTTTAACATTACACATAACACATATTTGTCCAGTATTATGCAGATCCGAATCACTACGGACAGTACATGAAGATTAAAATCATGTTAAAAACACGAATAATGTCAGAAAACCAGTAAACGAGGAAGCTGAATTTTTTTATTTTTTGTATGAAGCATAAATGATGTTTCATTAACAAAGTTCGGGAGAAGCCGGAGCACATAATCATCTCGACTGGTTCGCTCTCAGCAATCCTATCAGCTCAAGTGAGACTCCTTATAAATAAGACCAAAAATCTCACCTGCGCCATCTCTACAAGTAATTCAACACCCCTCCACCTCCCCGTCTCATCTCCCCGTTTCCGAGCTCGGCGCACTCGCCCACATCAGGGGGAGAGTGTTCCGGGTTCGGAAGGAACCGGCGAGCTCGGAGCCCGCTCCCTGGACAGCACGCCATACGCATATCTTACCTACTCCTGCTATCAGCATATTATCCCTGCCATCATTATTATTTGCATTGGCGAACTCGTGAATAACGTTTACATTTCTCAACCAATTTCAATGGGTTACAGTATTGTGGACCCACATTAAAATATGTAAAGGAAAAACTGCTGATACTGGAGCTTTTAACTTGTTCAATTAAATTCTATGTAGTGCTTATTTGCAATGTTCCAAGTGTTTCAATGCCGCTTTACAGGAAAAAACACAGGAGGAAAATAAATGTAACTTAAGAAAAGGCACACTGATGCGCACGGGCTTCTGCAATCTTGAACATAATTACTATATAGGGAATGGCAGATTTTTAAATATTATTTTCGAAGATTTAAGCTCATGAAACTATTTCAATATTCGTTTATGTAAATGTAGTTTATGAGGACACAGAATTTGAATTTTTATGGTTTTATCGCGCTCGCTTTTGCTTTTCCTGGGCAGCAACGTAGCCGGGCATGCATTTCTGGATTAAGTGTAAATAACATAACGGACTTGGAACGTTATTAACAAATTACAAAAACTGTTTTTGTTTTACTATGGGACCTCTAACCACCGTAGGCTACACTACATATACATACATCGTTTTCTATGTCATTTCTATCTCCATGTCTGTTTGGTTTTGATCTAGCGAGCCTATTATATAAATAAAAACTAGTAGCATAAAAGCACGTTGTTTTGAACAAATCAATAGAAAACTCTTTAGACTTTAACACCAGAACAAGAAGCAAAACCTGTAGCGCAGAAATTTTTATTTATTTATGATGCGCTCTGGAAAAAAGAACAGAAAATAATAATTATTCATGAAAATTGTATGGGCTACATATTGTTCGGATTTTATTGCTAAACTGTTTCTGATTTTTAAGATTAATCATTATATCAGTATTAATGATGATTAATACTAGGCCATTTAGGGGTGCATGATGTATTTCTCGTTATTTTAATTTGAAAAACGGGAAATTTGACACCCGTTGTTTTGGAGAGTTACACGAAATTGCAACAGCGCGTGTTATTCATACGCATTTCATTCATGAGAATGGGCTTGTTTTACAGTGGTTGATTAAACATTTCATTTACAATTTAATTGAATATAACGGGCACACAAGGAATCTAAGAATGCGTTATCCCAGGTCTGCAAAAGCCAAACGCGGGACTGGTTATGACCCAGACATCCCTCCCTGCAAACTAATTTCAGGGGATAGTAGCCCCTAACCCCACACGTGATGTGTCATGCGGCGCGGATCAAGCGCACAGTCGTCTCTTTTTTTATTATAAATGCCATGAACATGAATGCACATCAGAAGTTATGTTTAAATTCGGTTTACTGAAATATAGTCCGTATGTCAATTAGTTAAAAATGTAGAGAGCAGCATTAGCTAAAAAAATGTTTATTGTATTACATACAGTATATTTCAAACAATTTCATTCCAGAAACCACCTAAACAGGTTTATTTCGCCACCAAAATACTTTTAAATGGAATATGGGGAAAATGCACATTCATTCTTTCTGGTAAAGGGTAGCCCTAAAACTTGATTTTTCATTATATGAATGAAACGTAAAATTAATTCAATTACCAAAATAGGCCTACACAAGATATTGAAATTTATTGCAAGTAATGAATTGGATTTTTTAGTCACCGCAATGGCAAAATGACACAGTTCCCACTAGCTAATCTCACTTGCATGGCGCGAAATCTACTGGTATTTCCCCAAACATAAACACAGGTGAGGGCCCATATTTATAAAAAGTTATAGAAATGTTCTTAAGGATAGTGATTTAAGTGCCAAAAAAATCTTTGTAAAAGTATGACTTGTAGGAGACCTTTTCAAGAAGTGAAGCAGTAACCAAAATCAATGTAAAACATTCAAAGGTAAACAATCATTGGCCAAGTCAAATTTACGTCAAACATATAATGACAATTTATAAATGTAAAATAAACTCCATTTGACATCAACCCATTTAAAGATAAGTGTCATGGTTCTGCTTCTTTTAGTCTTGGATTTCCTGGTCCTGAGGCAGAGCCATGACAAAGTCTTTGGTTATGTGTGGAGAGAAACATATTATTGTCCTTTTGACAATAATATGCGTTCTCTCCAGTGTCTTGTCATTGGCCCCGCCCCTCTTGTTTCCCGTATTACTTTCCGGCCGTGTTCCATTACCCTCACCTGCCCTGTGTCATTATCCCTGTTTGTCTTGCCCTATTTAATGCCCTCATGTTTCTTTGTCTTGGGCCCGTGTATTGTATCCAGTTCGTCGTGTTTGTTCAACGTCCTCTGTCTTTGCTTCCCAGTGAGTCTCTTGTCTTGTTCCTGCCTTGTTTTGCTTGTTAGTTTGATTATTACTTAGTTCTTATTACTTATTACTTATATTCTTAGTTCAGTTTTCCCCGTCGTGGGTGTTTTGCTTTGTTCCCTTTGTTGTCTTGTAAATAAAGTTTTTGTTAACCCCTTACACACTGCCTGCCTGCACTTGGGTTCTTCAGCCTCACGACCGTGACAGAATACATGAGCCATCACTGAACCCAGCAGGTGGTCATGGACGAACCGGACGAGGTGTTCCGGAGCCGCCAGGCTCACACCTTGTTCGGCTTTCGTCAGAGAGGCACCCCCGTAAAGACCTTCGCCATGGACTTCCTCTCTACTGCGCGCCACTCGGGGTTCAATGAGGCAGAGTTGAAGGTCATCTTCAACGGCTGCCTCGACGAACCCTTTGAGCCTGCGGAGATGCGCAGGTTGAGGCCCCTGGGCTTTGTAGATCAGCTCCAGATCGCGATGGATCGCGAGGAGTCCAGTGGACTGTCCGTGGCGGGGTCTTCTACGGGGCTGGCGACGATTCCGGAGGGCCAGACCCTGCAGCTCGGGGTCGTGGGCCTCTCCGCACCCTCCACCTCGTCCGATGCAGCCTCTCCACCACTGGCTAGCCTCCGCGGCAGGCGTGGACTGAGGGAGTCATGGGACTCCCTGTCCGACTCCTCTAGCACGCAGCTAGTCGTGCCCCTCACCGCTTCCCAGCAACCGGCCACAAGTCCTGTGGGCCGGCCCAGGAAGAAGAAGCCGAGGAGGGGGGCGTCCAGTCCGGTGCAGCCGGTGTCCAGTCCTGTCCAGCCGGTGATCCAGCCGGCGTCCAATCCGGTGCAGCCGGACCCCAATCCTATTGTTGTTTTGTCTTGTCTGCCACTGATTTTGTTCTCCATGTTTTGTCTGTTCTTGTCTCTGTCTCAGTCTTCCTTGTCTCGTCTGTCTACCCATTGGTGAGCACCTGGAGGTGCTCATTAAAGGGGGGGCTTCTGTCATGGTTCTGCTTCTTTTAGTCTTGGATTTCCTGGTCCTGAGGCAGAGCCATGACAGAGTATTTGGTTATGTGTGGAGAGAAACATATTATTGTCCTTTTGACAATAATATGCGTTCTCTCCAGTGTCTTGTCATTGGCCCCGCCCCTCTCGTTTCCCGTATTACTTTCCGGCCGTGTTCCACTACCCTCACCTGTGTCATTATCCCTCGTTTGTCTTGCCCTATTTAATGCCCTTATGTTTCTTTGTCTTGGGCTCGTGTATTGTATCCAGTTCGTCGTGTTTGTTCAACGTCCTCTGTCTTTGCTTCCCAGTGAGTCTCTTGTCTTGTTCCTGCCTTGTTTTGCTTGTTAGTTTGATTATTACGTAGTTCTCATTTTTGCCCCCTTGAGGGAAGTTTTTGTTTATCCATTTATATATATATTCTTAGTTCAATTTTCCCCGTCGTGGGTGTTTTGCTTTGTTCCCTTTGTTGTCTTGTAAATAAAGACAATTATTATAAAATTATTAGACAAAAATCAATCGACAATGAATAAATTAGTTTTACAGTGTGAATGATCTGGGCCGCATTTCCCGAAACCTTCTTAACGCTACGTCGTTCTTAAGTTATACCTTAAGTTGTACCTTACCGTTAATATGTGTTTCCCGAAACGTTCTTAGTTATACCTTCCGTAAGTTATATGTTCGGAAGGTTGGTCTGGAGCACTCTTAGCTATACCTTAACACTGTTAAGAGTACATCCCGCTAGTGGCCACAGTGGAAAAAAGCTTCTTTACATCCCAGTCTTTACAAATAAAATTCTAAACTTAAAAAGAACATTATGTTGACATGTTTTCATGCAAAGAATATAATTGTCTTTACACTTATGGTTGTTAGCTTTTTAATGATATTATCTAAATAAGGTGCATCAGCTGGCAACCCAAACAATTTTGAGTATATTTAAAGAGAAAGATTGCGAAATAAAGTTTAGTCAAACCACATTTTTTGGCTAAATCAAAGACGGCGCCAGCCGTGGAGCATTTTAGTGCATTTAAACCTTTGAAAACCTGGCTACACATTATGCTGCAATTATAATGATAGAAAAGTTAACCTGCCACGGCAGCAAATAGCTTTTGGATCGTGTTGGTCTAACTTTGTCAAATACAAAGCCCCTAAATTCAGCCCTTTTCCTGCTATAGCTGTTGATTATGTTCCAGGTTCTGCGCTCTTGTTGAGTAAACGTCTGTACACGTTACGTCTAAAGACATTTTTGATCAAACGGCCTTCCATAAAATCATGCCGCGTTACAGCCAGAGGGAGATGAATGACACCACACGCGTCTATTCACGAACAGGAAATAGAACTTACTTGCGGGATTTTTGATTTGTTAATGTCTCGCGGGCGAAAAGTTTGAACATCTGAACATGTATCCAGTAAAATATTACTGAAAATTGATTAGTAATCTAACACTACTGGTTCAGCCACACTACCTTACACTACTGCGTTACAGCAAAATGTAATATGTTACGTTACTTTTGTAACGCATTACTCCCAACACTGATCTCTTGTCACAAATACATTTCAAAGACTTCGCTTACAGAAAAATCATATGTTAGAAAAATGTGTAGACATATTGCACTTAATTATATAAATGATATCTGTCACCATTATAGTTTCTCTGTCCTTTTAATTCATGCTGCAGCCAGCACAATTCCCCCTTGGGAGAAATATATTGCTACTAACTCTCACCTTGTCCTTGTCATCCATTTGATGAAATTATAGTTGAAAGTCATAAGGGTTCCTCGCATTATTCACACGCAGATTTTAAGCCTTTGAAACATTCTTGGGAAGAGACAATACATATGTACTGCAAGGTGCTAATGTTCTGCTATTAGTAGCAGGACTTATGTTTGTTGACTTTAGATTTGAATGACATAGGCCTTGACATGATGACATGCGCTTTATGGAGTTTACTCTATGTGGTGAATGGAGGGGATGTTTATTGATCATATGATGAATGAGGAGAATAGGAGCTCGGTGCATCACAGAGCGATAATCTTTTGAGCCAGTGATGGACAGATTTTCCAGAAAGCTTCCTGCACATGCAGCAGCCTAACACAAGTATGTGAGGATGTTTTTATGAGGATGTATGCATATGTAAGCCAAGGAGGTATCTTCATAGCTTATTCCAAAATAATCATACATGGCCAAAACCAGATTTTGGAAACCAGATGCACGCCTATATCCTATCAGGAATTGTGATGGATGGTGTATTTGTGGGAGCAATTCTCACCACTTCCCTTCCAGTCTTACCCTCATCTTTCCATCATTTATGACCTACTGGGAACGTGTGAAAAAAATACAAGACTGGCATTACAGTATCTATGGATCTCAGATGGTATCTAAGACCACAACTACTAGTTTCACCTTCAATTTGTTTGTGAATGAGTCTCCTTGTTGAACTTATATCTAAGGTTTGCATTGTCTGCAAAATGCTATTAATAAAAAATAAAAGAACAAAATCTATTACAAAATCTGTAAACATTTACTGATGCTACAGAGGGAACATACTGCATTGCGAGTCAGGTGTATGTAAAGATTTAAACACGATGATTGGTGTAAATATTATTTTGTAAAACAATATTTTCACACACGCATACTTGTTCTCCATACCTTTTGCAAAAGTTTCATACTATACTTTGGTCCAAAATCATGCAAGTAAAGGCAATAAAAGCTGTGATCTCCAGCCCTTTTTGTCACAGGTACACATCCCGTAACGTTGATGCCCCAGAGGAGACAATGCCGCCATGCTCACAGATGGTTAGCATGATCGGACAAAAGCCTTAACATGTTCTGGCATCCCTGCTCTTATTCATTAGTTCCCTTGTTTGTTTGTTTTATGCAGGCGGGAGGGTTGCTGGGGTCATAAGCATGGCCAAATTTGTATTGTTTTAAAAAGCATTAGTATGCAGAGTTTGCACACTGTATTGCTTTTGAAATGCTGTTATAATGCTTCCCTCCACTATATTCTGCCGCCATCCAGCAATTTACATTGTCATAATTATATTTAAACAAGGGTCATGTCTTTCAAAAAGTCCAAACAACAGAAGCAAAAAAATCATTTAAAACAGTTGCTTGCACAGAACACAGTTTTCTCCTGTAGCTATGCGCTATTCTGTCAGGTTTAGATCATCACGTGAAGAGATTTTGTTCATGACCTTGCTTCGCTGTAGGGGACAAAACCTCTATGTGATATTCTCTCTAAAAGCCCCCTTTTAGATAATATTCTGTTAACAGTTCAGCTTTAACATGCATTCTCATATATTTATTTTTAATACAACACAAATGCTCTTGTGCTTTAATTATTCTAAAGTCAATTTAAACACATGAATGTTTAGGTCATTTTATTAGTGTTGTTTGAAGGGCAACCACCACTAAAACATTAAGGGGTGGTTTCCCGCACAGGGATAAACTCTAGTCTTCGACAAAAATGTACATTTAAACTGGACTAAATGAAACTGTATTTCTAAGACATGGTTTAAACGAGTCTCAGACTTTCCCTAGTCTTGATTTAAAAAGTCTGATTTCCAGAAGGGTGATCAGAGCTAGGTCTAAGTGAAGGATTAATTTAAACCTGGCCAGAGGCATGTTTAACTTCAGATTAAGTAACAGAGGAAAATGGATTACCAGGACTATTTCAGTGACAGTGAAAGAGCACCACCAAGACCAGACAGAAGGGCAATTATGGACAGGAGCAACCCTCTGAATGATTTTGATGACATCAACTTTCGTGACCGGTTTCGCATGTACAAACAAAATGCAGCTGACATAATTAGCTTGCTTGAACCAAAGCTTTCACCTCACTCTTTTAGGGGAAGGCCTATCCCTCCTTTCCTGCAAGTACTGATCACCTTGAGGTATTTGGCATGTGGAACATTTCATCGTTAAACAGGAGATTTGTGCGGTGTAAGTGAACCAACTGTGTGCAAAATAATCCACAAAGTCCGCAATGCTATATCAGAATCAGAATCAGAATCAGAATCAGAAGAGCTTTATTGCCAAGTGTGCTTGCACACACAAGGAATTTTCTTTGGTGTTGGAAGCTTCTAGTACAGACATTCAACACAATGACAATACAATATAATACGATTTACAGTCTAAAAGATTCTAAATTGTGCATATATAAAATAAAGACTATTTTACAGAAAATGGGGGATAATAACATATAAGAGACATTGTACAGGGTAGTATATAGTAGAATAAACATATTAACAGATTGTATGTACACTTGTGCAAATGGATAATTTAGTAAGTAGAGGTAGTGTTATATACATGTATACATAAGATGTAGATATAATAAGGCACTATAGTGCACACTATAGGAGTAGTGGAAGTGGAATATTGCTCTTAAGGAGCAGTTATCTGTTTAGGAGGGAGATTGCCTGGGGGAAGAAGCTGCTTCTGTGTCTGGAAGTCCTGGTGTTTGGTGCTCTAAAGCGCCGGCCAGAGGGCAGCAGATCAAAGAGTTTGTGTGCTGGGTGTGTGGAGTCAATGATGATTTTTCTTGCCCTGTTTTTCACTCTGGAATCGTACAGGTCCTGAAGTGTGGGCAGAGGAGCACCAATAATTTTCTCAGCACTACGAACTGTCCGTTGTAGTCTTCGTAGGTCTGATTTGGTGGCCGAGCCATACCAAACAGTAATTGAAGTGCACAGAACAGATTCGATGACCACTGAGTAGAACTGGGTCAGTAGCTCCTGTGGTAGGTTGAACTTCCTCAATTGACGGAGGAAGTATAACCTCTGCTGGGCCTTCTTTACAATGGAGTCTATGTGGGACTCCCACTTCAGGTCCTGAGAGATGGTGGAGCCCAGGAACCTGAATGACTCCACAGTATCCACAGTGCTGTCCAGGATGGTGAGGGGAGGAAGTGATGGAGGGTTCCTTCTGAAATCCACTATCATCTCCACTGTCTTGAATGCATTCAGCTCTAGGTTGTTTTGACTACACCAGGCAGCCAGCTGAGCAACCTCCTTTCTGTAGGCAGATTCATCACCGTCTTGAATAAGGCCAATGACTGTGGTGTCATCTGCAAACTTCAGGAGTTTGACAGAAGGGTCTGTAGAGGTGCATTCGTTTGTGTAGAGTGAATATAGCAGTGGAGAAAGAACACATCCTTGAGGAGCTCCGGTGCTGATGGTACATGTGCTGGATTTAAATTTTCCCAACCTCACTAGCTGCTGCCTGTTCGACAGGAAGTTAATAATCCACTGACAGGTAGAGGTTGGCACAGAGAGCTGGGTAAGCTTGGGCAGGAGGAGGTCTGGGATTATGGTGTTGAAGGCCGAGCTGAAGTCTACAAACAGGATCCTGACGTAAGTCCCTGGTCTGTCTAGGTGTTGTAGGATGTAATGCAGTCCCATGTTTACTGCATCGTCCACAGACCTGTTTGCTCGGTAAGCAAACTGGAGGGGATCAAGAAGTGGTCTGGTGATGTCCTTCAGGTGGGCCAGTACAAGTCTCTCAAATGACTTCATGACCACAGATGTTAAAGCAACAGGCCTGTAGTCATTAAGTCCAGATATTTTGGGTTTCTTCTGTACAGGGATGATGGTGGAGCGTTTGAAGCATGAAGGGACTTCACACTGCTCCAAAGATCTGTTAAAAATATTAGTGAAGATGGGCGACAGCTGCTCCGCACAGACTTTCAGGCAGGAGGGTGAGACATTGTCTGGGCCTGGTGCTTTTCTGATCTTTTGTTTGCGGAAAAGCTGGCAAACATCCTCTTCGCAGATCTTAAGTGCAGGTTGAATGTCAAGAGGAGGTGTTAATGGTATAGCAGAGATAGGGTCAGGGCGGGTGTGAAGGGTGAGACTCTGCATTTCAAAACGACAATAGAAGTCGTTCAGGTCGTCAGCCAGTCGTTGATTACCCATAGACTGAGGGGATGATGGCTTGTAGTTGGTAATGTCTTTCAGGCCTTTCCACACTGATGCAGGGTCGTTGGCTGAAAACTGGTTCTTCAGCTTTTCAGAGTAGCTTCTCTTAGCTGCTCTTATCTCCTTTGTCAGTGTGTTTTTGGCCTGATTATACAAGACTTTGTCCCCACTTCTGTAAGCATCTTCTTTGGCCTGACGAAGCTGTCTCAGTTTCATTGTAAACCATGGTTTGTCATTGTTGTATGTTAAGCGAGTCCTGGTGGGAATACACATGTCCTCACAGAAGCTGATGTAGGATGTCACTGTGTCAGTTAACTCATCCAGATCAGTGGCTGCAGCTTCAAAGACACTCCAATCCGTGCAGTCGAAACAGGCTTGTAAGGCCCGCTCTGTTTCGCTGCTCCATCTCTTTGCTGTTCTTGCTACAGGCTTGGCAGATTTAAGCTTCTGTCTGTAGGTCGGAAGAAGATGAACCAGGCAATGATCAGAGAGACCCAGAGCTGCTCTGGGAACAGAGTGGTATGCATCCCGTATTGTGGTGTAACAGTGATCCAGAATGTTGCTGTCTCTGGTGGGGCATGTGATATGCTGCCTGTATTTTGGCAGCTCACGGGAGAGGTTTGCTCTGTTAAAGTCCCCAATAATAATAATAAGAGAATCCGGGTGTTGCTGCTCCGTGTCAGTGATGTAATCCGCCAGCTGTTGCAGCGCCGCGCTCGCACAAGCATGTGGAGGAATGTAAACATTCACGAGAATAAATGAGGAAAACTCGCGTGGCGAATAAAAAGGTTTGCAGTTGATAGAGAACGCTTCTAAGTACGAAAAGCACATCTTCTTCAGTGTTGTTATATCTCTGCACCAACCTTCGTTTATATAAAAACATAATCCACCACCACGTGTCTTCCCTGTTGACTCGGCAATGCGATCCGCTCTGAACAGCTGAAAACCCGGCAGATGTAACGCGCTGTCCGGTATGGTGTCATTGAGCCATGTTTCTGTGAAACACAGCGCAGCGGAGTTGGAAAAATCTTTGTTTGTCCTGGTGAGTAAGAGTATTTCGTCCGTTTTGTTGGTAAGGGAGCGGACATTCGCCAGGTGTATACTCGGCAGCGGGGTCCTAAATCCGCGTCGTCGGAGTCTGACGAGCGCACCCGCTCGCTTTCCCCGCTTGCGTCTTTTAGAGCGTTTGTACAGAGCTGCCG
The DNA here is from genome assembly GCF_024868665.1 of Triplophysa rosa. Taxonomy (NCBI): domain Eukaryota; kingdom Metazoa; phylum Chordata; class Actinopteri; order Cypriniformes; family Nemacheilidae; genus Triplophysa; species Triplophysa rosa. The sequence continues at coordinate 6,702,815 of NC_079897.1, forward strand.
CTCCTCCGAGTAGAATGTCCAGTAAGACGTCTGAATTTTCAAAATTAGGGAAAAGATTGATAGAAGGGCATTGCTTAATGTTAAGCAATTCGTCCCTGGTAAAAGTGATAAAAGAAGAGTAGCTTAAAACAGGAAAAACAAACAAAAAAGACATAAGTACTAGAGCACTCCAAACCGAGGCAGCCATCCGCGGCGCCATCTTGAATGGTACAATCATGGTACAATATGTGAACTAAAAGATAATTACATCAAGTTCCTTGATGCTGCTGCACAAGCCATCTACAAGGTTGATTTCTATGAATATGGTAAATTCCCTGGAGTCATTGGCTGTATTGATGGATGTCATGTTCCCATAAAGTGTCCCTCTGCAACAGATGCGGAAGAGTACAGAAACTGTAAAAACTGGTTCTCAATAAATGTACAAGGTGTGTGCACCAGGGTTCGAATTGAGGGGGGGCTGGGGCGGTCCCGGACCCTTGGTTTTTCATTAAAACTAGACAACGTAAAACACAAATTTTTTTTGTCAAATTATCATGCTAAAACAAAACACGTTTTCCATTATTTGTACAAATTTCATAAAACTAAAATGTAATTTTTATCTGAAAAATCCATGCATGCTCAAGCACGCCACACAGTGTTCAATGAAGACATGTACAGAGATACGAGATGTGTGCGGATCCTCTCATATTGGAAGCGTTTATCTTAAAACTTTACAGTTAGCCTAGTATAATTTTGATGTGGAAGTCTTTCTTTATGTCCGATGTTATCTCACATTGTCAAAACAGATGCGACGCGGTACTGAGCCACTAAAGGGACATACAGGTGGTGGAAAAACAGGAAAGGGAGTGAAAATATTTTAAATCTTTTGCTCTCCCCAACAGTGCGTTCCTTTGCAAATCTTTTGCGTTTACCCAAGAATATATCTTTCTTTAGCTCAACTTTCTTTAGAAAACTTTCGCATTCCCCAGAGATTATTTTGCGCTCCCTTCTGCAAACATGAGCTCCGACTTTGACGAGAAGGCTTCTGCTTTTGCATGACATTTATTTTTCTTATTCTGCATTGGTTCATATGGATTATTTTCAAATACTTGATCTACATTATCAGGAGATGAATCACGCTTAAAACGTTCATACGCTTCTGCATGAGGTGATGCGTCCTCTCCCTCACTGGCTCCAATGATTTTTTTTAATATTCCAAAAAAAGGGAACAGCACCGCATTACAATAATATAAAGAACAAGAATGAAATGACAAGAAAAAGATAAGGAAAATAAGAGGACAGGAAAATCTCAATTAGTAAGAAAATGTTATCATACATTTTGAAAAACGTGTTATTCTTATTGCTTTAAATAAGTTTAAGAGATTTTACAATGAGTGAAATCTCAGCAAGAAAGACATCAAACCTAGGCAAAATCTTACTTAAAAAATCTACAATGCAAAATAAAAAATTAACAGTAAGAAACTGCAAAAAACAAAGAAAATTTAAATCTCTACCTCATGTGGATCTCTTTTAATGGATTATCAACATGTTAAGGACATTTATGCGTGTAATGTGGTCAAATTACTACAATGATCCAAACTATCATGTGATTGATGCTTGAACTGGCAGCTCCGTCAGTTTTTTTTCTTTTGAAGACTGGTTAGGGGACCCCCCAAGAGCCTTGACACAATTCGAACACTAGTGTGCTCTCCAACTTTGCAGTTTTCCAACATTGTTGCACGTTGGACAGGTGCAACATACGACTCAAGGGTTTTCCAAAACTCTTCTTTGTACTCAGTTGGAAGGAGGCCTGGTGGATTCTAATGGAATCATACTTTGTGACAGTGGCTATGCACAGACCAACTTCTTGTTCACCCCCTATGTTCATGCAGTCACACCTGAGCAACAACGTTACAACCAAGCTCACATCCGCACTAGAGGCCTAGTGGAGCGCATGTTTGGTATATGGAAGAGCCGTTTCCAATGTCTCAGAAACACATTGCGCTTTGAACCAAGACGATGCTGTATTGTGATAATTGCAACAGCAGTGCTTTACAATTACATCAAACAATGTGGCTGGCCAGATCCCGAAATAGAAGATGACATTGACCCAGTGATTCCCATAGCTGAGGCCAACAATGACAGATATGGACTTGCCTGCAGAGATGCTTTTGCTTTGCAGCATTTCTCACAAAGAAACTCAAATAATTGAAGTGTTTTTTATTTGTTTTTATTTTGTATTTGAAAGGGACATGCCAGAACCCTGAACATTTGATGAGATTCTACACAAATTCAAAATTACAGAAAAATGTGTGCATTGGTAAACATTTTTCATAGAAAGGATCTTGACATGTTAAGGTAGAAGAGACTTACAAAACGGCACTGAAACACTAAAGGTTATTAAGAAGGGAAAATTAAGTGGAAAGGATCAAAAAATGCTAATTAGAGAGTATGGCAGAAATGTGTTTTCATATGAACTGTTAGTCTTTGTTATATATTAAGGCACTTTTAATATATTATTACTAATATTAAGAAATATTTATAAATATTTCTTATAACTATAAAAATTTCAAATGAACGAAAAAAACTCAATAACTATTATTTGTTGCACTTTTGAATATTATCAGGCTTGCAATATCAACTAAGATAAACATACATCTACAGACTGTATACAGTAAATTAATGCCAAGGAACAGAGGTTTGGTTAGTGATATTTCCTTCCTTCCATTTATGAGGTCCTAGCAGACTTTTCTGATGGCACTGATCATTTTTTTTGTTAGCCCAACAAAATCCAATCCCAATGTACTTTTCTCCATTATGGTACTTAGGAGCCCTGCTCTATAAGGGCATTTCTGGAATGCCTTATTGTATGCTGTTTATTACAAATAATACACATGATTTAATATAATAATAAAGCACATTAAATGTTTATATTATTTATTTTCTTTAGGAAGAGGTCCAAACTTGTATTTGGAAGCTTTGGCTTCTAGTTTCTTCTGGTGGAATTATCAGAAACTCTATACTCCAAATTGATCAAACACATCAAGAACTCTTCTCTATTCTCTCTTTTATTTGTATTTCTATGCCTTTTTCATAAAGGCATTTGTTAGTTTAATGAACTTGCATTCATTCTGCATATACGTTTTCACATGGAGCAGAAAGCATCTGAATTATAATTTTGTAAGTAGCAGATCATTTAGATGACATTGAAAGGCAGAGGTGAATCTGTGGGTGGATACTGTATTCATGTTGACCCACGTGTCTTAGATCAAAGTAAAATGCAGTAGCCAAGGGCAGATTTTGTGCTTTGAGATTCAAGGTCAACCCACATGTGAACAGCAACATAAATGAACTGATTTTTTGCTCTAATTTGAAAAAAAAAGAATACTGGCTCATGTATTGCTATCACTCATGAATAAACATCAGAGCTTCATTGAATCTACAGGTTAGCGTGTCAAACGTTAAATGCATTTGTAAGTTTGAATTCCCTTCACCTTTTTTGACATTGGCTCTGATGCTTTGTACTCTGCTAGCTGGCTGTCGTGTATTACATTCTCCTTTATGAAGTGATGTGAATTCCTCTGAAGGGCTTTGCTGTTTGCCTCAAATATTGATCAGGTTAGTCTACACCTCCAACTCAATGTCACAAGCCTTGCTTCATTTTAAACTCTCAATTTAACCACAGTTTGAATTCTTTTTGATAATGAAAGTTTAAAGAAATAGTTCATCGAAGCCTTGAACATTCTGTCATCTGTCCTCATGCCCAACCCACGTGACTTCCTTTTGCAAAAGAAAACTGTGTCAAGGAACTCTATCGAGAATGCCGGTAGCGTGACGCGCCTGAAAATAGTGTTTGAAACTAATGGCTGGAATACACTACAAGACTTTTAAATTCTAAACAGATTCATACACTTGCAGACTTTTTGAAAGTTTCAGATAGAAACATTCTAACTGATCAAATCAGCAGACTGGAACAGACTTTTTGCAACAAGTCCAGACTGAAAATCTAGGCAAAATCTGAGCAAATGTCTTGTAGTGTATTTTAGTCTTAACGCATGATTTATAGATGATGTCACAAGCGACGCGGATACCTTTTAGTATAAATAGGAAGCGGAAGCAATGCAATTCAGCTTCGGCCATTTCAGCAAAGCGCTCTGTGTGTGAATGTGTCTTGTTTTTTTTGTCTTACCACATTGTCTAAGTTGTTTTTGGTAAAATAAGTTAGAAAACGAGTAGACAAAAGACCTTTAAGCCGTGTGCTACTTCCTGCCCTCGTGGAGTGAAGCATGCTAAGGCAGCTCTTGAGGGGGCTGCCTGTGAACTAGGGCTGTAGTCAAGTCCACCATTGTCGAGTCCAAGACAAGTCCAAGACCAGGACTAGTCGAGACCGAGTCAAGTCCGAGTCCAAAGAGATTCGAGTCCAAGTCAAGTCCAAGTCCAGAGAGGTTCGAGTCCAAGTCAAGACCGAGTCCAATTGAGACAGTCAAGACAGAGACAGAAAAAAATCATGACTACAAGACCACATACTTAACTATTGATAATTTATGTGAAGCAAGAGACAGCATATCTTCTATTCTAAGACAATCATTTTCATTATTGTTTGTAATGATCAAAAAGCAGATAAAATAAGGTCATTTTAATTTGACTACCTAACAGCAAGGTTGTGCAGCAATGAACACTTTTATGAGTGTGTGCGTGTGTGAGTGCGTGCGTGTGCGCGCCTGCCCGTGCACGTGCGTGTTCGATAGAGGAGCCGCTAGAAAGAGGAGAGGCTCCACGACTCGTTTATAAACACGTCGGTGCCCATCCTTAAATAACATGTTCATCACAATTACAATAAAAATACGATCAATCTTATCTTTAAGCCCTACTTTCCAAACTTTCTAAAATACTCAAATGCAATGCTAACTTTGAAACATGGCATTAACTTACCTCTCTTTGTGATGCCTTTGCAGGTGTCTTACGAAATTGGATGTTGTCCCACATGTTTCGGGGAAAGTTTTGGTGCAAAAAGTTTCCTTTTAAGTGCACTGTCGATACATTTATTATGGTTTGTAAAACCAATCTGTATTATGCCGCTGCTCGCTGACATCGCGCTTGATGAATGATTGATGCTGGTTCGTGCCGCGGAACCGTGGGTTTCATACAGTTTTGTGAAACTCCTCTTTCCCCTGGCTATGAGGAGCTATTAGAGGTTGTTACCCGGGCGGTAGCCAGACTTAGCATTGACTGGCCCATTAAACAACAAGAGGTTAAGTCCGTCAGCAAACTTGATGAAAGATACTTAAAGAAGCGGGTACAGCCTCAATGTCGGGGGTTGCACTGTTTTTCCCGTTTGCATACTGAGGTGTCTAAATCATGGAAAAAGCCTTATTCGTCACGTATATCCACTACGTCCTCTAGTTTCTCAACCGTTTTAGGGGCTAGAGATAATGGCTATGGCATGATGCCATGGCTGCAGGCCGAATTGCTGGGGGATATTAAAGAGGGCGACGTAGTACATCCGGGCCTACTTAATGAACTTAAGACAGCAGCGTATCTTACTCTCCAGTTGTGCGCTCCATGTCAGCACTGGTAACCATGGAGAGACACCTGTGGCTGAACCTATCTGGCATCAAAGAGAAAGACAAGACAGTGCTGCTTGATGCACATCTGTCTTCTGAAGGCCTCTTCGGTGGTGTGGTCAACATTGCTATTGAGGTTTTCCAAGAGACAAAACGTCAGGTGGCCGCGTTTCATAAGTTTAAACCTCGCCTCTCTTACCCCCAGGGGTCCGCAGTCCAAGGGCAGCCCCAGCCACCCACAAGCTCCTCACGTAGGCAGAAGCAGAGCGTAGCTACTCGTACTCCCCCTCAGAGAGCTTGGGGGTCGAGGCAGCAACCTCCAAAACCTTCTAGACAGGTTAAACCTGAAGAGTTCAGTCCTTCCAAGAAGCCCTCAGGAAATTGATACGTTAACCCCACCGTCCACGACGCTATGGGGCACATCGGTTTCCATAGCACAGAATCATCAGAGTCTCCCCAAAGATACTGTAGACCTAGTAAACGTGTGAAGAATTTCAGTAGTTCGACCATCCCCTGCCGCTCAACCGATAGATTTGAAAGATGCGTACTTCCACATATCCATCCTTCCTCAACATTGGAAATTTCTCAGGTTCGCTTTCGGGGGCAAAGCTTACCAATATCGAGTTCTTCCATTCGGCTTAGCTCTCTCCCCATGCACCTTCACGAAATGCATGGATTCAGCCTTTGCTCCACTGAGACTTCAGGGGATTCTCATATTAAATTACATAGACGACTGGTTAGTGTCAGCTCAGTCTCACGAGATGACGGTTCGACATCGGGATGTTGTCCTTGAACATATGAAGCATCTGGGGTTACGGCTCAATGCCAAAAAGAGCATTTTAACTCCCCAACAGATGACTACATTTCTTAGAGTAGTATGGGATTCGGCCATGATGCAGGCTCTGTTGTCTCCTGCACGTGTCGAATCGATCCTGACACTGGTGTCCAGGATCCAGTTAGGTCATGCCTACACTGTCAAGCATTTTCAAAGAATATTGGGTCTGATGGCAGCAGCGTCCAACGTGATTCCTTTTGGTATCCTGCATATGCAGTACTCGAGTTGTAAAAAAAATCAGGGGGGATGGTGGATTGGATTTACCATGACCATGGTTATCCTCTATGAAGAAAACAATGACATTATGGTTTTGTTAGAATGAGCAGACAGTCAAGTAGCCTACTGTCAAGTTAGGTTTTTTTTTTATAAAATAAGAGGGCAGTCACCTAGCCCATATTCAATTAGAGAAATGTTTACTATTTACAGGGGATGGGAAGGGGGATGGCCGTTTTATAAAGGGGATGATTTTGATCATCTTTAATTCAAAGGGTGATGCCATCCCCCCTCATCCCCCCCTCAACTCGAATACTGTGCATATGGGTCACCATACCTGACAAATAGGTCACTTTCACATAAATTGCCTGGAAATGTTAGCTGTACTACGAGCACTGAAGTACTTCCTCCCATTCCCCAGAGGCCATCATGTTCTTGTGAGAACAGACAATACGAGAGTGGTCTCTTACATAAATCATCAAGGGCGCCTGAGGACACACCCTCTCTGCAGACTGGCGCATCAGGTTCCTGGAGTCCAGGATGTGGGAGCAGACATGCTGTCAAGGCAGGGGCTGAGGCCTGGGGAATGGAGACTGGAGCCAAAATCGATGTTTGCGTCCCAAGAGAGGTCTCATTGCCCTCTGTGGTTTTCTCTGTCTCACCCAGCCCCATTGGGACTGGATGCCATGGTACAGACATGTCCAGGGTGGCATCTGTATGCTTTTCCCCCAATCTCTCTGCTCCCGGGAGTTCGACAAGAAAGGGATCAGCCTCTTACTAATAGCCCCTTTGTGGCCAGCCCTGATTAGGGCACATTCTACTAGGTACTAGTATGACTTCTGTTGGGGGCTTCTATGCAGGAAGTTTGTGATGCTGCTTGTTGGTCTTCCCCACATACTTTTATGAGGTACTGCAATCTGGACCTCTCTTCCTTACCTGGATCCAAGGTTCTTTTGTTCCGAGATGTGCATGTGCACTTGGACAGACACAATTAATTTCTGTTAGGACCACTGTCATCAAATATTTAAAAAACAGCACATATTTAAGGTTGGTGGAATGAAACTGTTCTGGGCAAACTCTCTGCCCGTCCATGCAGCCTTGCATGGACAGAGCGGGAGTGCAGCAATACATATCCCCCTGGGGAACCATAACAGTTCATTATGCATAACAGGATTAAATTAAATGATTCGACAGGTGGATATGGAGGAGATGGGGATGGAGGTGGGTTTTGAGTGCAGCACGATTAAGCAGCTGATAAAGCACAAGAAAGGCAACTAAATAGGACGCAGTCTAGTGTGTGTTGTATGACTATTGGTTAATGTTGTTTAGCTGCACCTGATGTGATCAGCTGATGCAAGCTAAACTCACGTGACCTGCCAGAACTAACATAACCTGCCGGATTATGGTGTAGTGGGCATTTCGTTTCCCATAGAGTCATTCCTTGAGGCAGTGTAGAGTTCCCGCAAAAGGGAACGTCTCAGGTTACGACTGTAACCATAGTTCCCTGAGATATGGAAAGAGACATTGCATCTCTTTGCCATAACTCCTTGTGCCTGGAGCATTTGCTTAATTTTTTTGCAGAAGCTGACTTGCATTGCTTCCGCTTCCTATTTATACCTTCCGGTATCCGCGTCGCCTGTGACGTCATGGTGATGTCATCGCGACTATAAATCACTCGTTACTTTCACACACTTTTTTCAGGCGTGTCACGCTGCTGGTGTTCCCCATTGAGTCATTCCTTGATGCAGTGTCTCTTTCCCCTATCTCAGGGAACTAAGGTTACAGTCGTAACCTGAGACATTCTGCAGTTTTTAAAGATACTTTTAAAATATTGCCCTTCAAAAGGTATATTGAGAAATGTCTCATACAATGGAAGTCAATGTGGGCCAATGTTGTTTATAGTTCCCTTTCTGTCGGTATCTCGACGTTGTGTCGAACCGACAGAATGGGGTTTGTCTTGAGAACCTATCATCTTCTGAGTATTTAGAAAAGGCCAATGAAAATTGGCGAATGAAATTTGCATGCCGGGCTCCTCCCCGGATGTCCGGGTATAAGAGGGAAGCCGGCGTGCTCATTCATTCACCTTTTGTTCTTCAGAGCCTACGCATCTGATGAGCTTCTCTACGATCTGGGGGATCATTCTTTCTGCTGGAATCTACGACGTGGACAGCGGACGGTCCCTTCCTGCAGTGACTCTCCCCTGGGCGTCTCGGCAGTTCCGGAGGTGTTCGAGCAAATTTCCTTTTCTAAAAGAGCAAATTTCTCCAGCGTGGCTTGTCCCGCTGTTCTCATGGGTGCAACACACTCATCGAGGAGGGGGACGGACACAATGCCTGCTTCCAGTACGCTGGGGCAGACGTTGTGGATACGTCCTGCCCGCACTGCGGGCGGTGACGATTCAGACGTTGCGTCACGGGTGGCTGTGCTCCTATGGGACTCAGCCACCACCTCGTTTGCTACCCGTTCCGTGGCGGCAAGACTACGGCCCTGCCGTCCGCTAAGGCAAGCAGCGAGGGTGATATGAGGATTACTGTGAGCGATAATCCGCCAGCCACTGGCTCACGGACCGTTCACACCTCATCTCGCTCGTCTGTCCATTCCCCAGGAGATGGTCCGCCGTCTTATTCCTCAGTCACGTATTCGGACACGATGCGTGATGATGAGAGGTCTCTTGCAGCATCGGGGGGTGACGTACTGCCATCCGACTCCGACGATTCCACGGGCTCCCTCCCTCGGGGGGTCGAGCCCAGGAAGAAACGGACGTCGAGATGTCAGCCATGCTTTCCCGGGCCGCCATGAGCGTTGGGTTGCAGTGCCCACACTGCCTTTCCCAGCGCTCGCGGCTGGTTACATGGCGCCTCAGGTTTGAGCGCGGCTCCGAGCCGCGCCCGCCCCCAGTGCCGTGTTTACCGGAAGTGCATGAGGAACTTGGTAAGACCTGGAACGCCCCTTTCCGGCACGTTTTACGTCAAACAAAGTTCAGTCACCCTCTCTTCCCTCGAGGTTGAGACAGCTGGAGGATACGTTGTTGTCCCCCAGGTGGAGTTGCCGCCGCGGTGCTCGTGCCCGTAGGCGGCGGCCACCCTTGGGGGGGGCGACCTAGACTCCCGTCCAAGGCATGTGGTGTCTCGGCATCTCTGGAAGGGTGGTTGGTGTTACTGTCGAGTGAGGCCTCCCCGGAGGATTCTCGACAGTAAAGAAGCAGTCCTCCGTGCCACGACTCGGCCGCCTCGGCCGTCGAGTCCCATGCAATGTCTGCTTCCCGGCAGCCCTGGTCCTCTTCGACGCCCTCCAGCTCTGGCGCCCCCCACTCAGGCGGCCCCCCCTGGAGGCGACAGCGAAGAGGAGACCATCGCCCCATCAGGCCGCGGCGAAGCGGCCCTCATGGGAAGACCTCAGGAGGATCGAGGCTACCATTGGGCCCGACCCCAGCCACATCACTGGGTAGTCGGATAGGGACGGATCCTGCCCCGTCTCTCCATCTGCTGGTCCCCTCCGGGGGGCTAGCGCCCACTTACTCTCTAAGGAGAGTTTCCTCTCTCTCGGGGTTATCACAGCCGCTCCCACCCTCTGCACGACAGTGAACGGCAAACTCGACGTTGCGTCATGGTGAAGCGCAATGTCGAGTATAAACACCAGCCCTCAGCACTCTCAGTCAGACAGTGCGTTGAGCTGTGCAGTCAGCAGGCAGGAAAAACAGCAGAGCTGATCTCCTCCCCGGGGGACCTCCCCCGGCAAGGAATCCGTACTGCTAGCCATCGAACCACCCCCCGGGGGGACGATGAAAAAGATCGTACCTTTAGTTCCGTCTCATTTCTGGGAGCCTGTCAGCTACGCGATCCAGTCGCCTCACGCCCGCCAAGTTCAGCATCCGATATACCTCAGTCAGAGGCTAGGATGTTCCCGTACTTCGGGCCTTCTGGTGAAGGGAGTGATCAAGCCCGTCTCACCAGCCGAGATGTGCAACAGGTTTTACAGCCTGTACTTCATTGTCCCCAAGAAAGGCGGGGGGTTGCGCCCTATCTTGGGTCTGTGTGTTCTGAACAGGCACCTACACAATAGCTGCCTTTCAGGTTGTTCACTCAGAAGCACATCCTGACGTCCGTCAGGTGTCAGGACCGATTCATGGCAGTCGACCTGAAGGACACGTACTTCATGTCTCGATCCTCCCTCGACATCGGCCATTCCGACGGTTCGCGTTCGAGGGACGGGCATATCAGTACAGGGTCCTCCCCTTCGGTCTGTCCCTGTCTCCACTAGTCTTTACGAAGGTCGTGGAAGCCGCCCTCCTTCCCTGTAGGGAAGGGGGTGTGCGGGTACTAACTATCACGACGACTGGCTAAAGTTTTGGCACACTCTCGAGATCTGTTATGTACACACAGGGACCTGGTGCTCCGGCACCTAGATCGGTGGGGCTACAGGTCAACTGAGAAAAGAGCAAGCTCTCCCCGGTGCAGAGCATCCTCTTTCTCGGTATGGAACTCGACTCTGTCCTCACGAGCGGCCCCGCTCACCCCCCGGGGGGGCGCGAGACCCGCGACGAGGAAGCCCGCACCCTCGCGGCCTCCAAGAGGCAGCGCGACTGACTAGCGTGCCCGATCAGTGTTGAACTGCCTGAAGATCAGACAGTCAGCGGTCCCCCTGTAACAAGAGGCTCCTGGGATACATGGCATCCTCGGCGGGGGTGGTCCCCCTCGGGTAGATAAACATAAGACCGCTACAACACTGGATGCAGAGTCAAGTTCCTTGGAGAGCGTGGCACACCGGCAGCAGGCGTATGGTCACACGCTTTTCTGCCGACACACCCTAACCCCCTGGTCTCCATGACCTTCTTGCGGACAGGGGTCCCCTTTGGGATGCCTCCCTGCAAGGTTGGGGTGCCGTGTGCAACGGGCAAGCAGTGTCGGGACGGTGGACGGGCCCCCGCCTGCGTTGGCATTTCAAATGCCTAGAGTTGTTGGTTGTGCTACTTGCATTAGGAGGCTACTACCTCTCGTGCAGGGAAGCACGTGCTGGTCCGGGACAGCACAGCTGCTGTGGCGTATTCTTTCACTCACAGCAGCTAACATGACTCACCCGACCCCTCCTCCTCTGGAGTCAGCAGGTGATCAGCTCCCTGCGAGCCACACACATCCCAGGCGTCCTGAACCAGACAGTCGATGCGCTCTCTCAGTCAGTCGACGCCTCGAGGAGAATGGCGACTCCCTCCCCGCGCAGCCGGCTCTTTTGGGACAGTTCGGCCAGGCACAGGGGGTTCTGTTGCCTCCCCGGACTCCTCCCATTGTCCGCTTTGGTACTCCCTGTCCGAGGTCCCTCGGCACGGATGCCCTTGCGCACAGCTGGCCGCGGGACAAGCGGAAGTACGCTTCCCCCCAGTGAGCCTCATTGCACAGGTCCTGTGCAAGGCCAGGGAAGAGGAGCATCAAGTGGTACTAGTTACGCCCCTTTGGCCTAACCAGGACTTGGTTCTCGGAGCTGAGGCTCTGACAACAACTCTCCCCTGGCCGCTCCCCCTGGCGAACAGCTTCCCCAGGGGAAGGGGCACGTTACGGCATCCCAGGCAAAACCTGGTCTCTATGTCTGGACGGGACGAGGAGATCCTGAGTGACCCACCCCCAGTCCGGTTGGGACGTCACTCAGGCTAGGGCTTCGGCCACTGGGCAGCTATACGCCCATAGGTGGCGCCTCTTCTCGTCCTGGTGCTCTTCTCGCCGAGAAGACCCGCGGCGTTGCTCGGTCGGGTACGAGCTGTCTTGTCCTCAAGAGAGCGGGGGAGTAACCTCTCCCCCTCCACACTGGGAATGTATGTAGCCGCTACGGCCGCTCATCATGACCCAAGTACTGGGTAGCCTCTGGGACAGCACGGCCTGGTCATTAGGTTCCTAAGGGGCGCGAGAGGGTGACCACCTTTCCGCACTCCGTACCCTCTTGCGACCTAGGTGGCGGGCCCCAAGAGGCCCCGCCCCCTTTGAGCCTCTCGGGATTGCTGCTCTTTCTCAGTCTTGATAAAGACGGTTTTCCGCATGGCGCTCACCTCCAAGAGGGTAGGGGATCTGCAAGCACCCTCCGTGTCCACAGATTGCCTAGAACTCGGGGCCGGGATTCTCACGTTATCTTGAGACCCCGCCCCGGCTACGTGCCCAAGGTTCCCACCACTCTCCCGAGAGACCAGGTGGTGAACCTGCAGGCGCTCCCCACCGGGGAGGAAGACCCAACCTATCCGTGTTGTGTCCAGTACGCGCACGGCGCCTCTACTTGGACCGCACGCAGAGCCCAGAAGCTCTGAGCAGCTCTTTGTCTGTTTCGGAGGTCAGCAGAAGGGAGGGCTGCAAACAGAGGCTGGCGCACTGGATTGGGGATGCCCTCGTTAGGGCATACCGATCTCTATTCGTCCCTGCCCGTGGGGGTGAGGCACACCCCTCATGGGCACTGGCTCAGGGCGCCTCTCTGGCAGATATCTGCAGAGCTGCGGGTTGGGCTATGCCCAGGAACTCCGTGAGGTTCTAATACCTACGTGCGGAACCGGTGTCAGCCCGCATCCTGGCAAGGTGTGGGACCAGCAGCCGGTAGGGCGTACGCCTGCGGAAGCCCTTCCCCCTCCGGGGGGAGCAGTGGCGATCCCGCCTCACTTCTTTCCCCTCGGGTAAAGAACAGGCATTCCATCCATCACTAGCACCCTTCCAGGGGACAGGCTGGGCAGAGCAGCCCTGCCCCCTTAGGCCGGGGTACAGTTGAGTTATCTCCCACATAGCTCTAACCCGACCTAGTGCTCCAGACATGGTAACCCCCCCTCCGTGGGCTGTTCCGTCTGATGTATCCTCATGAATGGTTCCCACCTTGGCAACCCATGACCTCCCCAGGTGGACTCCCACCTTGCGGTTAACTCCTGCAGTCCGCACATTCCTCCCATGAGTTCTCCCCTGATGGTGAGACCATGTGGTGTCTCCACTAATTCCTCCCTACGGTAGGTAGTGGCCTCTGCAGCGTTTTTCCCCCAGGGGAATAATGCTTACACAGTGGCCCGTACGGTGCCGGGCGGCTTCTCGCCATTTTAGAGAATTAGGCCTCCGCCCGTGACGGCTGGTGTTAGGGGGCTTCCCAACTTTGTGTGGAAAGCTCTGGGTCCTCCTTCCTCTCCACTGGAGGGTCATAATTTCGCGTTAGCGTCTTCGTCTGACTCGCCCAGGCCAGTCAACGTCGCTCCACAGAGATTGTGACGCAGCTCAGTGCTGTGGCGTTTTCCATAGGAACCCCATTCTGTCGGTTCGACACAACGTCGAGAGACCGACAGAAAGGGAACGTCTTGGTTACGGATGTAACCTCGGTTCCCTGATGGAGGGAACGAGACGTTGTGTCCCTCATGCCACAACACTGGCCGCCCACCCCAGCGGTCGGGGGAGGATGCTTTAGGCTCCTCAGACCAAATGTGAATGAATGAGCACGCCGGCTTCCCTCTTATACCCGGACATCCGGGGAGGAGCCTGGCATGCAAATTTCATTCGCCAATTTTCATTGGCCTTTTCTAAATACTCAGAAGATGATAGGTTCTCAAGACAAACCCCATTCTGTCGGTTCGACACAACGTCTCGTTCCCTCCATCAGGGAACCGAGGTTACATCCGTAACCAAGACGGTTCCCAACTTCCTATCACATGAAGCAGAATTCTCAACCAATTTTACTTGAAAGATATGATGGAACTGGATTATATTCTACAGACTGACTGGATGGTTTTGATATGAAATGACAAGAAGATTGGAGGAGGCCATGGAAATAGTTTGAGAGACACAGCACATTTTGAGTTTTTCTTTTTAATCATGTGCAATAATGAGTCATTCATAGTTACACCAGGTCTGTAAATACGTGAAATGCCATGCCATGGCCATATTAAACTTGCGTTTGTTTCCAATATCCAAACATTCCTTTATTAAAAACATTGTGACAAGTCTTTGACAAAAGTAGAGGGTTTTTGACAGTGCCAAGTGAACAAAAAGTGAGAGGGAAAGAGACAAATAAAAAGAAAGATGTTTGTGTTGGTGAGTGTGTGTGTGTGTGTGTGTGTGTGTTAGACTACACAATGCCCAACTCACGATAACTGTTTTTGTTCACAGAGAAACATGTCAAAAAAGAGATATGTTGTGCAGAGCAGCAAAGTCTACATCGTGAAAGATGTGTCTGTCCTCCTGATCTCCGCAGCAGTGGGGAGGTTCTGGGTCACACAACAGGTAGTGAGTGTGGGGTCAGAGGGGCATTGTAACAAATCGCCGTGAAAAACTTTTATTACAATTGATTTCCTTTATTCGTTCCTGAAACGACATTCAGTCCATCATTTTATTTGTGTTCTACACACAGTAAGATTTGAAAACCGATTGCAGTCCAATTAACCATATTTAAAGTACACCACCAACACTATGTTGAGAGTTATACAGTAGCTACAATGTTTCGGGATATTATTCTTTTGGAGCTCAAGTGTGAATTTGCTTGCTTACAATAAAAATAGCAGCTTTGAACTTCTTCTTCATGATATAAACTACTTTGTTTTGTTGCAAAATAAGAATGTGGTTGAATGTTTCCTTAAAAAAATCTTATCATGCTCAGTGCACTATCTTGAAATGAGAAGGAAAATCTGATGAGGGTTCCTCAGTGTGCCGGGTGATTATGAGGCAGTGAATCTTTTTATTGTCTTGGAGGAGATAGCTGTAAACAGCTTTGAAGTTATCAGGCAGCACAGTCAGTTGGAGAGGAGTAATTGGATAATTAATTCACTCTTGGACAGGTCAAATGGATTCTCCTCATCTCCATCACAGCAGTTTCGCGAGCTCTGTGAAAAACATGATTGATGTGTGGCACAGTGTGATAATAAGAGAGCCTTCATCAGCCTGAACTCCTTAATCCAAGGTAGAGGAAGGTGATGACGATTTGAATAAGGCCATTGAACAATAGAGGAGAGTTTGAAATGAGGGTGGAATAAGTGTACAACCTCAATTTAATGTTTTGCTTTCAAAGTTGTGCAAAGGAATGAGCAGAGTTTAAATGTTAAAACGAGTCCTACAGAGATCCGGTTAGAGAGTAGAGGTGCTTTATTCACTGCTTGTTTGACTGTCGACACCATCAGTTAACTCACAACAAGAAAACTTTGGCATTATTAATTTCATGTTGATTTTAACCTGTACGACTTTCTTTAAGCTTTGGCTCAAGCTTTCTTTGTGGGTAAACACAATATAATGAACAGCCAAGGGTCATGCAGGTCGACACACATCTGTGCCTGCACAACTCTCCAGATTTCTGCTGTCCTTTACATCCTATACAGGCTATATGTCACCTTTATAAAATACCTGTCGGCTGAGGCCCCATGAATGGGGTATATGCACACAGGGCGATGACGTACTTCCGCTAAAATCTCAGCCAACTAAGCCATGTCTGCTCTCATGGAGCTGAGGTCATTTTTCACCAAGTGATAACGATGTGCTTAGTAAGAAAATGTTCACATTTCAGCAAACCGACAGCACTACAGCTGAGCATTGCTATATGCTTTTGTGATCAAGTCTCGAGTAAGTCCAAAAGTTTACTTAGCTTTTTTGAATATTTGTGGATGTAACTTGAAACAGAAATCCTGAAGCACTTCTCCTTTTTGGTTGTCGATGTATGACGTATTGTTTGGATAATTTGATTCACATTGTTGACCCATAATCCTACACGCATCTTAAAGTGACTGAGTGAAAAATGCTATTGTTCCCAATGGACGCTACGTGCGCCGGATGTAACAGAGCTGGCAGAGATTTTAGCTGAAATACGTCATCGCTCCCTATTATGGGGTGGCCCAGTTCGCGAAACACCCCCGCCCCCCCCCCCAAAAAAATGAACAACAGACAAACCTTTCGCACATATGGCCCAGACAATGTGCAAAATGATTGAGAGGTAGAAAGCACGTTAAATCATTCTGATACACAAAAAAAATCCACAGAGACCTGTCACAGAGAGCGAGAGGGAAATTTCAGGTATCCCAGGTGCTATAGCATCATGCCAATCTCAGTTTGGCATTAGTCACATCCATCTGCAGAGAACTCTAACAACTGGACCTGCAATGGTCAGAAGCACTCAGTTTGGAAATAGACAAACTCCTTATTATTAATACAAAACAAAATAAAAGCTTGTACATAAAAATGATCAGAAAATCAAAGCCTATAAATTGAAATTTGAACTAATTTGCCAAGGCTGTTGGTATTTACAATTGTGACTGAATAAACTAAATAAACCAATGGGCATGAGGGGGCACTAGAGCAGGGATAATTGCCCTTGCTTGGGTTCTTTAGTAAAGCGGAAAAGCAGAATGCAGTTGTAAATGCCACATATTCTCCTGCCTGATGGGGTCAGGTGAGCTCAGGTACAGACTGCTGACGGCTGGAGCTTTTAATCTCCATTAAGGTTGCATAATGTCTCCTTTCAGGGTTGATTTGATTTGACATGCTTAATGACTTACTCATTTCTGCTTCAGTCCCCTGCCCACATCCTGGGGTGAGCGGTGACATTACCCCCTGCCATTTTTAAATTATAATATAATATAAATCAGTTATAATGCTTTTTTGCTGTCAAAAGCACAAAGCTGTCAATTTTGCAAAGAAGTTTTCGAATCTGGACAGCTATAGTATTTCCTTTAGGTAGCAAGATTAATGTCTCTGGACTCTCAGTTTTGATATATCATTAATTTATATATTTTTTATTTCAATTTATGTTGCTTATTTTTATTTATTTATTTATTTACAGCATGCATTAATATGTATTCCTGCAGTTCTAAAAATAATTGTTTGTGTTATGCCATTAAACGCATTTTGTGTTAAAGGTCCAGTGTGTAATTTTGTTGGAGGATATATTGACAGAAATGTTATATACATTTAACATTTAGTCATTTAGCAGACACTTTGATCCAAAGCGACTTACAAATGAGATAAAAAATGGAAGCAATTTGAAAAACTTGGTTACGGATGTAACCTCAGTTCCAGGGGTGCAACTGCACATTTTCTGAGGGGTATGCGAGATCAGTATTGGCGCTCTCCATCGGCCACCCCAACATAGAAAACACACAACAAATAAAAAATCCGCAGATAAGTTGTATAATACCTTTGGAGTCATTCTATTTTACATAATGTGAAGGTGACAATCAGATTTGCATCTATAACAGAAGCATAAAGGTTTCCTTTTACAGAAACACTTTTCCAACTGCTTCACAGTGTAACAGATACACAATTCTGAAAAGATAAATAACAATCAGAAAAATAATGAAACAAAGGAGCAAAAAGTAGTAAAAGTACATAAAGTTTATGTTCAGACATACACAATAAATTAGGGCAGAAAGTAATTAATAACCGTATAATTGGACGATTTTTTGATTAATCGGATAACAGGCTAAACAGTTTTTAAATTGATCGTTTGCTTATAATAACTAAATAAGACATCAAATGTCATGAATGGTGGGTGGTGAGAGACACGGAGACAAGGACAGAGGACCCAAGTGCAGACAGCGGGTAAGGGGTTAACACAAACTTTAATAAATAATAAGCAACAAAACAAAGACCCAAGTGGGGGTAAAGCAACAAACATGGAAACAGGAACAAGACTAACTAAACTAACAGGACTAGACTAAAACACATCACAACTACAAAATAAACTAAACTAACTCAAAGACAGGAACTCACCACATTACACAAACACGACACATTACAATGAACCAGCACAAGACAGAAGACACAAGGGCATTATAAAGGGGATAAATCAAGAGGGGACAGGTGCAGGACATGAACTAATTAACAAACAATAACGAGGAGACGAAAGGGCGGGAACAGAGACGCCACACCGGAGAGAGGGAGTATATGGAATGCCAAAACTGACTCTCTCCACATAAAACAAGAGGTTCTATCATGGTTCTGCCACTAGGTCAAGAAAAGCAAGACAAGGTGGGACAGAACCATGACATCAAATAAGGCTATTTATTGTATTCTTTGAAAAGTGAGTTTCACTTATGTAGTCTAGAATTTTGACATTTAAAACGTTTAACAAAAAAACTTGTCAAGTTTTAAACAATAAAACTTCTTTAAATATCCCAAATATAAGTAACAATCGAGTTGTAGCCCATTAGAGATGTGCTGATGAGGAAATAAACTTATTTTGATCTTTAAAGTTATACATTTAGATTATTCCCTTTCCTTCAACAAAAAGTATTATTAACATTATTTATTATTATCAGAATAAGACGAATAAGACGTATCACATCATGATATACTCGCGTTGTATTTTTTTGTTCTTTTCCCACTTAGGCCTACTTTAAAACAAATACTTAGTTCGTGGTTCATTAATATTTAATAAAAACACAACAATAAAATTAGCCTATGTTAAACATACCTTTACTGTGCATTTATAATTAAAATATTATTGAAAAAACGAAATAAGATGGATAACAGATATTATAACGCGCAAATAAAAAATCTTTGGATTTTCCCCTTGCTTTAAGCATTTTTAGTTTGTGGTTCACATTTTATGAAAACATCATTAAAGTAAAACAAAGACAAACTCACTTACATTGAATGCTCAAATTATTTTTTATTAACAAACGTTCTTTTGCGCTCTTGTCTCTGTCATCATTTCAATCATTGCGCTGTTTCAGTGTCCACACGCAATCTCTCCGGTGCTCTGTGCTGTTTGCAGAAGACGCAACTGCTCGCGTTATGTGAAGGACACGGACCGGACGTTCAAACTGCACAGCTCGCGTTGTCATATGAGGAAAACGCGTCCGAAGATTAATGAAGAACCCGATAATGCGTGATAGTGGGAGACTTAACAGCTTTAACAACCGTCTCAGACTCTCCCGAATGTAATTATAAAGCTCCTTCACAAACATAGATTTATTTTATAAGCGCCAAAGATGTAGGCCTAGAGGTGACCTGATATTGTATTATAATATGAACTACCTCACAGGCAATGTTAAATAACTTGACAATTTACTTTTCATTTTCATGTTCTGTTCTGCGCTTTGGGAAGTTTCTTTGCTCGATCCATTTGGTCATTTGACTGTGAAAGAAGTTTCTTTGCTTGATCCATTTGCTCGTTGACATAATAACTTGATTAAATAAATTATATATTTATTGAACTCGTTTAAAATGCTAGACAAAAGTGAAACTAAAACGTTTTAGATAATGACTTTTTCGTTATATTTTTTATAACGTTTTATTAAAAAGACGTTAAATACTATTTTGGCACAATGGCGCCCCCACTTGTGTAGCGCCCCCATGCACTGCATATACTGCATACCCCATTTTTGCTCCCCTGCTCAGTTCCCTGATGGAGGGAACGAGACATTGTGTCGAGCCGACAGATGGGGTTCGCTCTTGAAAACCTATCAACTTCTGACTAATTTAGAAAAGGCCAATGAAATTGGCGAATGAAATTTGCATGCTGGACTCTGCCCCCAGATATCCGGGTATAAAAGGGAGACGGCGTGCTGCATTCATTCACCTTTTGGTCTGAGGAGACTGAGCATCCCTCGACCGCTGCGGCGGGCAGCCAGCGTTGTGGCAAGAAGGACACAACGTCTCGTTCCCTCCATCAGGGAACTGAGGTTACATCCGTAACCAAGACGTTCCCTTTCTGTCGGTCTCTCGACGTTGTGTCGAGCTGACAGATGGGGTTCCTATGGAAAACGCCACAGCGCTGTGCCGCGTCACAATCTCTAGCGGACCGACGCTGATTGGCCTGGGCGAGTTAGACGTGAGCGCTAGCGCGGAATTTTAACCATCCAGTGGAGAGGTAGGGGGTCCCAGAGCTTTTTGGAAAAAGGTGGGAAGCCCCTGCCACCAGCCGTCACGGGCGGAGGCATTGATTCTCTAACAGCGAGAAGCCGCCCGGCACCGTAAGGGCCACTGGGTAAGCATTATTCTCCCCTGGGGGAAAAACGCTACAGGGAGCACTATCCTACCATAGGGAGGAATTAGTGCAGACACCACATGGTCTCACCATCAGGGGAGAATGTGCGGACTGAAGGAGTTAACCGCAAGGTGGAGGTCCACCTAGGGAGGTCATGGGTTGCTGAGGTGGGAACCATTCATGAGGATACATCAGACGGAACCGCCCACAGGGGGGGGAGCACTAGGTCCGGTTAGAGCTATGTGGTAGATAACCCAACTGTTCCCCGGCCTAAGGAGGTAGGGCTGCTCTACCCAGCCTGCCCCCAGGAGGGTGCTTAGTGATGGATGGAATGCCTGTTCTTTACCCAGTGGGGAAAGAAGGGAGGCGTAATAGCCGCTGATCGCCCTAGAGGAAGGGGGAAGGGCTTTCGCAAGCGTACGCCCTACCGGCTGCCGGTCCTAAACGTTGCCCTGCAGGATGCGGGCTGATACCGGTTCCACGCATAGGTATTATAACTTCGTGAAGGTGTTGGGCATAGCCCAACCCGCAGCTCTGCAGATGTCTGCCAGAGAGGCGCCCTGAGCCAGTGCCCATGAGGAGTGTGCCTCACTCCTAATGGGCAGGGGCGATCTTGAGATCGGTATGCCGTAGCGACGGCATCCACGATCCAGTGCGTCACCTCTGTTTGGAGACAGCTCTCCCCTTCTGCTGACCTCCAGAACAGACAAGAGCTGCTCAGAGCTTCTGAAGCTCTGCGTGCGGTCCAAGTAGAGGCGTAGTGCGCGTACTGGACACAACACGGATGGGGTTGGGCCTTCAGGTTCACCACCTGGTCTCTAGGGGGAGTGGTGGGAACTTTGGGCACGTAACCGGGCTGGGGTCTCAGGATAACGTGAGAATCACCGGGCCAGAGTTCTAGGCAATCTGTGGACACGGAGGGTGCTTGTAGGTCCCCTACCCTCTTGGAGGTGAGTGCCATCAGGAGAGCCATCTTTATCGTGAGGTGAGAAAGAGCGCCAGCTCCGAGTGGTTCGAAGGGGGGAGAGGGGGCTCTTGAGGCCCGCCACCTAGGTCGCAAGAGGGTACGGAGCGCGGATGAGGCGGTAGCCTTCTCGCGCCCCCTTAGGAACCTAATGACCAGGTTGTGCTGTCCCAGAGGCTTCCCAGCAACTGGGTCGTGATGAGCGGCCGTAGCGGCTACATACACTCCCAGTGTGGAGGGGGGGAGGTTACTCTCCAGTCTCCCTTGAGGAAGGGACAGCACGTTCCCGATCGAGCAACTCCGTGGGTCTTCTCTTCGAGAAGAGCACCAGGACGAGAAGAGGCGCCACTTATGGGCGTATAGCCGCCTAGTGGCCGAGGCCCTAGTCTGAGTGGTGTCCCAACCCCCGGGGGTGGGCCACTCAGGATCTCCTCGTCCCGTCCAGACATGGAAGTTCCAGGGTCTGCCTGGTATGCCGTAACGTGCCCCTTCCCCTGGGAAAGGGGGTCCTTCGCCAGGGGGATCGGCCAGGGGGGAGTTGTTGTCAAGAGTCTTAGCTCCGAGAACCAAGTCCGGTTGGGCCAATAGGGCGCAACTAGTACCACTTGATGCTCCTCTTCCCTGGCCTTGCACAAGACCTGTGCAATGAGGCTCACTGGGGGGAAGGCATACTTCCGCTTACCCCGCAGCCAGCTGTGCGCTAAGGTATCCGTGCCGAGGGGTTCCTCGGTCAGGGAGTACCAAAGCGGGCAATAGGAGGAGTCCGGGGAGGCAACAGGTCCCCCTGTGCCTGGCCGAACTGCTCCCATATAAGCCGGACTGCGCGGGGATGGAGTCGCCACTCTCCGCGAGGCGTCGACTGACGAGAGAGCGCGTCGGCTGTCTGGTTCAGGTTGCCTGCGATATGTGTGGCTGGCAGGGAGCTGATCACCTGCTGTCTCCACAGGAGGAGGCGTCGGGCGAGTTGTGTTAGCTGCCGTGAGCGAATGCCACCCTGTCGATTGATATACGCCACGGCAGTTGTGCTGTCTTACCGGACCAGCACATGCTCGCCCTGCACGAGAGGCTGCAGCCTCTTCAGTGCAAGTAGCACAGCCAACAACTCTAGGCAGTTGATATGCCAACGCAGGTGGGGGATCGTCCACCGCCCCGACACTGCGTGCCTGTTGCACACGATACCCCACCCCTGCAGGTATTGAAGACCAGGGGGTTGGCGTGCGTCAGCAGGGAGGTGTGATGACCATACACCTGCTGCCGGTGTGCCACGCTCTCCAGGGAACCCGACTCTGTAGCCAGTGTTGGGGCGGTCGCATGTGCATCAACCCGAGGTGGACCACCCCCACCGAGGATGCCATGTGCCCAGGAGCCTCTGAATTGTTTCAGGGGGACCGCTGACTGCCTGAAGTGCTTCAGGAAGTTCAACACTGACTGACCACGCTCTGAGTCAGTCACGCTGTCATGGGGACGGAGTCGAGTTCCATACCGAGAAAGAGGATGCTCTGCACAGGGGAGAGCTTTCTCTTTTCTCAGCTGACCTGTGGTCCCAACCAATCTAGGTGCCGGAGCACTAGGTTCCTGTGTGTACACAACAGATCTCGTGAGTGTGCCCAGATGAGCCAGTCTTCGAGATAGTTAGTACCCGCACACCTCTCTTACCTGCCTGGCGATTATGTAGCACAACGCACTGTCGTTTGAGAGTGCTGAGGGCTACTGATTATCCTCGACATTGGGTCTCGCCGTGACGCAACGTCGAGTTGCCAAGCACCGTCGTGTAGAGGGTGAGAGCGGCTGTGATAAACACCCAGAGAGAGAAGAAACTCTTAAGAGAGTGGGCTGTTGGGACGGGGCAGGAACCGTCCCGGATCGACCACCCAGCGATGGAATGGCTGGTGTCGGGCCCGATGGTATTTTCGATCTCCCTGGGGTCTTCCCATGAGGGCCGCTTCTGCTTTCGCCGCGGCTGCTCACGGGGCGATGGTCTCCTCTTCGATGTCCCTTCTGGGGGCCGCCTGAGTGGGGGGCACCAGAGCCGGAGGGCGTCGAAGAGGACCAGGGCTGCTGGAAAGCAGATGGTGCACGGGACTCGACGGCCGAGGCGGCCGAGTCGCGGCGAGGGAGGATATGCTTGATATCCTCTGTCTGCTTCTTTACTGTCGAGAACTGCGGCTCAACAGTATCACCAAACAGCTCCCCCCTTGCGAGATGGGTGCGTCGAGAAGGCGGACCTTCTCGGCGTTACTCATCTGTGCAAGGTTCAGCCAGAGGTGTTTCTCATGGACCACAAGTGTGGACATCGCCCGACCCAGGGCCCGCGCGTTCACCTTCGGTCGCCCATAGAGCGAGGTCGGTGGCGGCGCGGAGTTCCTGCATAAGCACTGGGTCGGTCTTACCCTCGTGGAGCTCTCTCAACGCCTTGGCCTGGCAGGAGAAGTCAGAACTAATCGGTCAGGTGCTGACGGAAGAGACATGTTTTCAGCTGATTCTTAAAGATGGCTACAGAATCTGCTGATCTTGTATCATATATACACCTTTACTTAAGCAGGTAAGTCAATTGAGAACCAGTTCTCATTTACAATGAGATTGTGCATTTGCAATGAGAATTGCCCAATTTAGCATCGGGCAGATCATTCCACAAATGTGTAACAGATCCAGAGAAGGTACGTGAGAGTGATTTTTTTCCCTTTATGGGATGGCACTACAATACGTCGTTCGTTTGCAGAGTGCAGGGATCTGGTGGGTACATAAGTCTGTAGTAGTGAGTGAAGATATGGGGGTGCTGAACCAGTGGTGGTCTTGTAGGCCAAGAGCAGAGCTTTGAATTTGATGCGAGTGACTATAGGGAGCCAATGTACTTTGTAATTTAATGAAAATACATACAGTAACTATGTCTTCAGAGGTGTATAAAGACCTTGCATAATGAAGCATTATGTTTTTATTACCTTAGAATGAGCTATTTCTATCTATTTCTATCCCATGATGGAATTCACCATGTTGTTTCTACAGTAGCCCTAAAATGGACAAACTGCTCTACAGAGCATTTCGTAAATATGTTCTCTCCTTCGGCAAAGAAGCGAAAACATGACATTTGTTCTGTGTCAGCCGCCGTAGTGCTTCGAAAGAAAGGGGTGAGCCGTGGAATGAGCCGTTGGTTGCAACCTCACCGCTAGATGCCGATTCATTTCATACACTGGACCTTTAAATACCAATATGGATAAATATGTCTACCAAACAGTTGTAATCCATTCAAGATTCAAACACCTTAAAGAAAAAGCATAGACAATAATACAGTAGATCCTGGATTCTTTATTTTGACTCTTCCCCACTGTATATACTTTATATGTCTCTGGTATATCGCCCCAATTTTAAAACTTTGATAGATTATGAAGACATTATCAACTATATAAAAATGTAATATTGCTCTCATTCAACTGATGATGAAATAGTGTAATTGAGTAAGAAAAAAGTCCCAAAACCCTTGTGTTTTGACAACTTTCTTCTGTTGTTATGGATTCAGGATCTGCCATTTCTACCAGAAAAACTTGGGAGGCAAGAATATGTGACAATAATCATTTATTAGACACTGATTGGCATAAGGTGCAGCTATGGTAATATATAGTTCTTTGGCGTAGCCCCTGTCCTTAGCTCGCATCCAGAGGGTCGCGAAATCCTGCACTTCCTGCCTGATGTTGAAGGCAGGGGCACAGCCAACCCCCCTGGGGTTAATGGACGGGAACCATTTTGGTGGTGGTGGTGGGGAGGATAGGGGTGAATATCAGCGGCTTCAACTGCGAACGCAACAAAGGGTGAGTGGCGATCTTATATACTCCAAGTGTTAGATGATGATTGGTTAAATGATGATTGGTTAGTTCTATACGTTGTAAGTGACTAAGAAGTAAGAAGATTGAGTCTTCCCGGCAGAACCTCCTGGTGTGTGCGGACCTCAAAAAGGCTATCCTCCAGCGGGTCATCCTGACCCCAGAGCAACAGCGCCAGCGCTTCCGGTCCCTGGAGCTCGGGGAGTGCGGCCAGCCCATCGAGTTGGCTCAACAGCTCCGGGTCGCCTGCCACAAATGGCTGGTCCATGACGACAGCGACGTTGATGGTGTCATCGAGAAGGTGGTACTGGAGCAGTTTGTGGCGCGGCTGCCCAGGAAAGCTGCCCAGTGGGTCCAGTCCCATTGGCCGATGTCGCTGACCCAGGCCATCCAGCTGGCGGAGGACCAAATGGTGCCGTGCCCCGGGGTCGGCGAACCCCTCCGATCTCTCTCTCGCTCTCTCTCTCTACCCCTGTTTCTTCCCCTTCTTCCCCCCGACCTATCCCCTTTCCCAGGTCCCAGCCAGACGTACAGCCGAGGACAGCGGGAAGCGGAATTGTCCCCGCTGTGAAGGCGCCGGCCAGAGGCGCAGACGTGTTCGGCGGACCGACCACCAGCTCTCCCATCCCTCACCAATCTCTTGGCCTGCTTCCTGCCGCTAGCTGGCCTTTACCAAATACCTGTGAGTATAAAGGGGGGTACGTATCAGACCTTGGTGGATTCAGGATGTATCCAAACCTCAATTCATCAAAGCCTGATTCTGTCCGTGGCATTGGATACTGGCCGCATGGTTAAAGTACGGTGTGTGCACGGAGATGTGATGAACTACCCCTTAGTGTCATTGGAAATAATGTCAAAAGCATAATGTTGAGGTGGCCGTTAATCTGCACCTCCGACATCCACTAATCTTGGGGACGAATTGGCCGGAATTTAGTATTTTATTGGGGCATTTGTGTTCGGATGACTCTTGGCGGAATCGAGTGAAGCGGAAGGGGGTGGTGGCGCAGCTGGGAGAGGCTGAGCCAGGGCTAACGAGAGCTGACTCATAGGAATGGAGCGCTGTTGAGAGGAGAAATCTCTCACAGTGTGATGATTTCCCCCTGGAACAGTCTCAGGACGAGTCGCTCAAAAATGTGTTTGAGCAGGTCTGCACCATTGACGGACAGCCTCTCCAACCAATGCGACCGCTCTCCTATCCGTACTTTGCCATTTTGAAAGACAAGTTGTATCGAATGACCCAAGAAGCTCAGTCAAAGCAAGATACAACCCAGTTAGTCATACCTAGGAGCCGTCGGGAAATGTTTTTTCAGGCGACTCATTCTAAATCGATGGCCGGGCATTTAGGGCAGGCAGCAACATTGAATCGCCTAACAGCCCGGTTTTTTTTGTCCGGGCATTCACGAGAACGTGCGCAGATGGTACGCGGCTTTTCGTGAATGCCAGTTGGTAAACCCACCAGCCACCCCAAAAGCACCATTGTGCCCTCTTCCCCTCGTACAGGTCCCCTTCGAGAGAATTGGGATGGATCTGGTCGGGCCGTTAGAACGATCTGCACAAGTGCATCGCTTTGCATTGGTCAAAGTGGAGTATGCAATGCGATACCCCGAAGCAGTGGCGCTCCGCAATATTTTCTCGAAAAGCGTAGGGGACGCCCTGTTTCGGTTAATCTCCCACGTGGGAATCCCAAGAGAAGTTCTCATGGATCAAGGCACAACATTCATGTCACGGACACTCCGCAAACTTTACGGATTATTGGGCGTTAAGACAATCCGCACCAGCGTCTACCACCCATAAACGAATGGTCTGGTCGAACGCTTTAACTGCACGTTGAAAACCATGATCTGAAAGTTCGTTCACAAGGATGCCAAAAATTGGAATAGATGTTACTGTTATTTGCCATGCGCGAGGTTCCCCAAGCCTCCACGGGGTTTTCCCCCTCGAGCTTCTCTACGGACGTCAACCTCGTGGGCAAGGACCCTTCGTGGTCACACGGCGAGTGGGAGATCTCAATTTTGAGGTGGTGCAGTCAGACAGGAGCGGGGCACATCAAATATACCACCTCAACCTCCTTAAAAAAGTGAAGTGAGGCGATGGCGGTGAGTAGAGAGGAGGATCTCGGGCCAGAAGTGAGCATGAAAAATCAATCTCTTGCTCTGGCCCCAGGTGGAGACCACCTCTCGCCCTCCCAGATCACTGACGTTGCCAGGTTGCAAGCGGAGTTCGCAGATGTGTTCTCGCCCCTGCCTGGCCGGACTAATCTCATCCAGCACCATATTGAGACTACGCCGGGCGTGGTAGTATGCAGCCAGCCGTATCGTTTACCTGAACACAAAAAAAAGGGGTTCAGGCAGATTTAAGTGCCATGCTCGATATGGGAGTAATAGAGGAGTCCAGCAGTGATTGGGCGAGCCCGATAGTTTTAGTACCTAAAACGGACGGCTCTGTATGGTTCTGCTTGGACTATCGCAAGGTGAATGCTGTGTCGAAGTTCGACGCATATCCAATGCCGCGGATTGACGAACTGCTTGATCGGCTCGGTTCGGATTGTTTTTATTCAACACTGGATTTAACGAAGGGATATTGGCAGATCCCCTTATCTCCTCTACTAAAGAAAAAAACAGCTTTCACCACGCCGTTTGGATTGCATAAATTTGTCACCCTTCCTTTCAGCTTCTTCGGAGCTCCGGACACCTTCCAGTGTCTCATGGACCAAATACTTCGGCCGCTGCTTACTTGGATGATATCATCATCTATAGTAATGACTGGCAGCAGCATATGCAGCATCTGAAGGCGTTCCTGAGTTCGCTGAGAGGAGCCGGGCTGACAGCTAACCTGAAGAAGTTTTCAATTGGGCGGGTGGAGGTCAGGTATCTGGGCTTCCACTTGGGTCACAGGCAGGTGTGTCCCCAAATTCATAAGACGGCAGCAGTTGCGACCTCTCCGAGACCCAAGACCAAAAAGGTGAGGCAGTTCCTGGGGGATATTATAGGAGGTTTGTACCTAATTATTCAGACCTCACCAGCCCGCTGACTGACCTCACTAAAAAGGAGGTAGCAGATCCGGTCCAGTGGTCAGAGCCGTGCCACCAGGCTTTCACCCAAGTGAAGGCTGCTCTGTGTGGTGGCCCGTTATTGCATGCTCCTGACTTTGCTCTCCCCTTTCTTTTGCAGATGGATGCGTCGGACAGAGGTCTCGGGGCACTCCTGTCCCAGGAGGTAGAGGGTGCGGAACGGCCGGTGCTGTACATCAGTCGCAAGCTCTCAAGGAGAGAGACGCTGTACAGCACCATTGAAAAAGAGTGCTTGGCGATTAGGTGGGCCGTCCTCACTCTCCACTATTATCTCCTGGCACAGGAGTTCACGCTCTGTTCGGACCATGCACCCCTCCAGTGGCTCCACCGCATGAAGGATACCAACGCGCGGATCACCTGTTGGTATCTAGCTTTACAACCCTTCAAATTCCAGGTGGTCCACAGGCCAGGACCCAGATGGTCGAGGCCGACTTTCTCTCCAGGAAGGGGGGGAGGAGGCTGCAGGCCGGATGGGGCCCCATCCTGAGTCGGGCGGTGGGGGTATGTGGCGAGGGGGGAGTGGTTCAGCGAGGTCTGCAGCGGGAGACAGAGGCAGGAAACGGACGGGACGTAAGTAGGTCAAGTGCACATTATGAACACCTGTTTCTCGTTCCAGTGATTGGTGAGGAGACGGTAAAAGCCACCTAGAGGAGATGAACACCAGAGAGAGAGTGGCTGAGAACTCGGCACTACACAGCGAGGAGCGAGAGCGACTACAAAAATCTATTCTGAGTTAATGTTTAGTGAAAGCACATTGGCGCACGTTTGTTTGTACTATTGTATTGAATAAATATCTGAGTTCCAGTCACGCCAACCCTATCTCCTTCCTTCATCCCTTTGAACTCTATTACATTCTGTTAATTAAATCATCATATATACACACAGTCATATCTTATGCCTTATGTGCTATAAACTTATATGTTATGTTTTTAGGCATGTCAATTCGAACACACATTACATTATGTGACAAACCACCTAAGTTTTCATTTAAAACAGCAGACAAAAGTAGTTTGCATCTATGAAACCATTCATTTTTATTGTTTTATTTTTAAATTCATTAGTGCCCGCCTGCAGACAGTCTTCTTCAATTTGATTGGCTGAACGTTCTGTCTTCTTTAGTTTTATTGTCTGAAATGCTGCTTGGCCTCTGTAATTTTATTGGCTGGAATTCTGTTAACCCTGTTTGATTGGCCAATCTGTTCAAATTGGGTAGCTCCGCGCCAAAGACACTAGATGGAAAGCCTGCAAACTTAAGCCAAAAAAGCATAACGGCTAATGATAAGGGCCATTTTTTTAAATCGCCCTTACAATGATGCTTTGACTGGGAGTGACAAAATACCAGCAACATGTGAGAAGTTTAGGTACGCAAGAAAAAGTGAAGGTACGCTAAAGATTAAAAGAGAGAAGTGCCGGAATTGCGTACTGGCGCGTACCGGCCCACTTCAAGCAATGGACAATGTTAATAATAAAAGTAATGGTCAAATTCATATGTCTAAATATTCATAAATCATTATCAGCTTGTCATGAGCAAACAACAAAAAAATGCTCATATACATTCATCGTTTGCTGTAAAACTATCGAAAAACCAAAATCCTAACATTTATCTCCCTTAACAAAATCCCAGATGTCCAGAGGTGGTTCAGTTTTACAATTGACTAGAATATTGATGTTGGAGATTCCGTAAGACTGTAGTGTAGATGAATAAACGGCTTTTTAAATAGTCCCCTCACTTGAAATGAGTGGAGGCTTGGACTTCACGACTTAACCAGCAGATAGTTTAAAGTTTTACCTACTTCAGCATTTTGGTATTTCCAACAAATAGAGATTTTCTCTTTTATTCTGCAAAAGAAAATTCAAAAGGATTTTTTTAAATGCCTTTACACATATTGAAACAGATAATATGTAAAATAATATACAAAAAACTTCTTGAAGGATCTAAGGCAACATTGTCTAGGCAAATATTGTATTACGACTCTATTAAAAGCATCCAAAGGTACATATACAAAGTGAAAGAAAGTGAAAGTGACCTATTTGTCAGGTATGGTGACCCATACCCGAAATGTGACCTCTGCATTTAACCCATCCAGAGAGTAGTGAACACACGCACA
This sequence comes from Triplophysa rosa, assembly GCF_024868665.1. Taxonomy (NCBI): domain Eukaryota; kingdom Metazoa; phylum Chordata; class Actinopteri; order Cypriniformes; family Nemacheilidae; genus Triplophysa; species Triplophysa rosa. The sequence goes on from NC_079897.1 coordinate 6,733,274, forward strand.
GCAAGTGGTGAACACACGTACACACGGAGCAGTGGGTAAGAGCAAAGCACTACTGATAGAGAAAGTCAGTTTTCCTTATTGACATGCATTTCACATTTGCAGCACTTGACTAACAAGATGGTGGCAGTCTGGGCATATGAATGAGAACAGACTGTTGTTTTTGATATTGTACATCTGAGAATGGAGAATAGACCCGCTGTTGTTGACAATCAAACACAAGATTGAGTAATGCAGCAAACAGAGGCTGCTTTCTGAATCACAGAGCGGGGAGGGTATGGGGACTGGCTGGTCGTCGTCCTTGAGAGGGAAAGGAAATACATGGGTTGTGAATTTCAAAACGTAATTTTCAGGGAAAACAGCCAAGGACTTGCAAGTGTTGAGGAGGAGAATACAGAGTGAAAAGGCTGATAATACTTGAGGGGCAGTTCGAGGAAAAGCAGCATACATGAGGTGTAAGGTGGAATCACAAACTTATCGATACCCAATGGAACATCAGTTCTATATAGGCTACTGTATGCAGCTTTTTAGTTCCTGTTCAGACATTAGCAAAATACCAGTGAGATGCCATGACTTTCTCAAGTTGTTTTACAGTGGCTTTTGACTCTATTGATTTTATGTGACGAGGCTTTGGGAAACATATGTAAGAACCTACTCCTTGGAAACTTTCCCTTCGAAAATGCTGTCCGTTGAAATGATTTGGGGTCTTAATAAAATGGATGAGCAATTTATTTTACTCTTTTTGACTTGTTAACCAAGACACAGCTTTAATTTAGTCTACTCTTCTTCTGCCACAGAGAAAGATGGCTAGTTTTTTTTTACAGTTCTCTACTGTTCTGAAATTCAACTCAAGTCTCCTCAGTAAAAAAATAAACTTGGGAATGTTTGTGCAGACAGAATAAATATTAACTATTTGTCTTTTCAGAGTGTAGTAATTCATTAAGAATTATAAAAAAAATTGTGACGAGGGAGGCGGGACGAGAGCCGTGGGGGAACGACGTGGGGCCGGTGGCGCAGTGATAATGAGTGTCAGCTGTGCGTTACACTGGTCTGGCATCTCTCACAGAGGAGATGGAAGCATAAAGGGACGAGCGACAGGAGTTTACGACGAGAGAGGACCGGGCCCGGACATGTGTTAAGTTTGTATTTATGTTCTTGTGGCCGGCAGTCGACCGTGAGGTGGCTGCCAGCCTTTTATTTCCGTGTTATTGTTTGTTTATTTGATTAAAAGTTTGTTTAATGTTCGCTGGTTCCCACCTCCTTCCTTCCCTACCTTGAACTGTGTTACAAATATATTTATATTGTCGTATTTATAAAATAAATCAGTAACCATGTTGTGGCATAAAATTGGCATGACATGAAGGAATTAAATAAAACACAATTAATATTTACAATCCTGAATTATAACAGGAGAAATGATTTTGCACCTGACGGTATGTTTTGTCAGCTTTAGTCTGAACTCTCCGTGCAGGTGAACGGAGAGCACAGCGGTGCAACTTAAGGATCCTCTGACAAATCATCCAACACACACACACCACGTCCACCACACCTCAATCCCCATTATCTTTATGAGTGTATAGACTGAAGGTCGTACTCTATCTGGGCAGCAGAAATTTCTCATTGCTCCATCTCCATCTACAGTTCACCTCCCTCTGTGTACCTCCACGTCTCCACAACCTATCACCCATGCATACCTTTCTCTACACAGCAGACTTGCACACTCCCGGGGTGTGGGTGGTCCTCTGTCTCTGCAAGTAAACAAACTCTGGGTGGTGTACGCTTGTAGGGTTTTGTAAGGGTTTTCATAAGAGCTGTGCATTTATGTGCAAATGCATTGCTCACGCTATTGCAAAGTCCCACTGTGATATTATTCATAGAGAAGCAAGTCTGCCTAGGTTTCTGATGGCTGTTGCCTCCTTCTGCCTTCTGAGATATTCATGGAGCTTTCAGCTGCAGAGTACCATAAAAAAAATCACTCCCATCAAACATTCTTCTCTCAAGTCTACATCAACACTTTTATTTACAGATCTGAAGGTAGAAAAATGCCTCAATAGAGTAATTAAAAGGGCTAGTTTAACCTTTAGCTCCGTCTTCCCAGGGAAATGACTGTGACCTAATAACCCAGGTCATCAATATATTGTCAGTTTGTATCGCCATTTCTGTGGGTCCTACCGTCCCCATTCAGACTTTTATTAGGGAGATGTCTTTGTAAGGCCCAGCATTGCCCTTGTAAGGCGATCGATCTACCAGACAGCTTTATTCTTTAGAGGATCTGAATCTGTTTTTTTAATTAAGTCGCAGTGCTGCTCTTCAGACTGCAGAGAGTGATTGACTTTGCAATGACGGTGTATGCATGTGTGCTCCTTTTAACCCCTATTACCACATGCATTTCCTATGGACATTGCAGGCAATATTAAATAATAATGGCGTACATTTCATAACCAAGTTGCTTGTACTCTACGATTTAATGCACTGTATTGCAGTCAATAATTTTTTACTGTATAACGTTGAACATTGTAGGTCTGCGCATATTACTTGCTAATGCCCAACTGAAGTCCAAGCTCTTCAATGGATTCTCTAATATCCTTTCAGCAAGGAATAAGTGCCTGATTTGATAAAAAAATACATTAGTGGAACAGGATTTGCTAAACATCGGTTAACTTTCCTACTAAAACTCATACCACAGGTCTGTGATTTGTTCTTAAGTATTAAACTTTGGCCATCCCACATATTTGTGCTGTACACATGAATAAAATTTAATTTAGTTGTGCTTGTAGAAAAGACATGCGCTTTTCATTTGCTGTCATTTATAACACAATGCCCCACCATTTCCATCTTTCCATGTTTTGATTGTTAAACATTAGGGGTGCATTTGATATATTGTATGTTCATATAGACAAAAATATTAGGGGCCATAAAGGTTTTGTAAAAATGATAAAAATGCTGGCAGTGGCTGGCAACCTTTTTAAAACTCAGTAGTAAACTATGAAAGTTTACTTAATAAATTATACACAACTAGTCTTTACCTCTGAAGACATAGTTATGTATATTACCCTGCCTTTCTCTCAATAGATCCTCCAAAAAATTAAACACTGGACCTTTAAGTATACTTTAATGTATAAGCATTTCAAATTAAGTGTCATTTTAATTATATTGCTGAAAAGTACACAAAACGTAGACTGAAAGTATACTTTCTTATTTTTATACTTTATTAATGAAAAACTTGAATAGACTTCTTTTTAGTAAGGGATATTCTCGAGAAAACCTACAGTACTTTAGCTATCCAAACTTATGAGTTTCTATAGTTTCTGAATTATTTCTTCAGTGTAGTTTATAGGTTGGAGATCATTTGATTAAGTTGGCTTGAATCAGCCAATTAACACAAAAATCCTCCACTATATTTAGTAACAGTAGCCACCTGTTGTGTCCCAATGAGTTTTTTAATACCAGCGTTAACCTAGATTAGATGATGCCTTTAGCTACGTAATTTATGTCTTATGCAGGGCAAACGCTATCGCACAACAGCCGATCATTATTCATCTCAGCACAAGTGCTCAAACGTGTCCCGACAGACTGCAGATACAGACACAGGCCAGTTGCTTTTGCTGAGCTTTCAACTTAACAGGAGCAAAGCACAGAGATTAATCCTGTGAAAACAAAGATTTTTGGAAATTAAATGACAAGATGCAATTTTCCACCCGGCTGACCTGCTGCACGGGCGCTGAAGGCAGACGACTCGGCTGATGGGAAGTGTCTGAAAATGTGCATTTAGGATTTCGCTGTGATTTACAGGAGGGGTGATATATGCATTTATAACAATATGCCACACGGCTGTAATCTTTAATTTAGGCCACTGCTGTAGTTCTGTAAAGGGTGTGCTTTGTTTTTTCTGAGATGTGAGTGTGTGAGTTTTGTTTACCCACAACTGATGGACTTCTCTGAACTTATTTGTAACCTCAGCTAGTGGATGTCCAAAATACCTTTAAAAAACATTATCAAAGCATTTTATAAATGCTCTAGCTTATGATAAATTTATAGATGTTACACACTATGCATTCACTTAAGCCTTCGTGCAATATTGAAATAATTTGGCTATTTTGGGGCATTGGACACTCAGAATATGCTGAATATTGGTGCTATGCTAAGTGGGAGACTGCTGACTACGAGTGTTTTAAAACTCCACTAATGTGTTAACCAGGTCAAGTGTTTTTCCATCATGTGCTCGTGGTCCTTCATCACTGAGGCAATTTTCTGTAACACATCAGTGTCAAACTTGCTGAAAAACTGTGATTGAAATGAGATGCTTTCATCTGTGGTCTGAATGGCCACAATGGACCCTGCTGTTATTCTACACTTCCAGTTACTTTTTAGGACACTAAATTTACAGGGCATGCAGATTAGGCAGCATAATCATTTTAAATTTTCGGCATGGACCTCTAGTCTATGATATTCAATGATGTGTTTCTCTAAGGACTGTAACCGGACATTTAAACATTGGTTAACTGAGCAATTTTCTCTGGTCAATATACTGTCAGCTTAGTCAAGAAGAAACTGTCATGTGAAGTGAAAGAGTGATTTTAAGTGCAGTTTAGGGCCAGCAGTGCTTAATTTGCAAATTCTGAGGTGCCGGAAGGGGGCGTGGCAGATCCGGCAAGTTAGTGGGGTGGGCAAAAGTAACAGAATGTCCAATCTCTGAGGGTTTTAAAACTGTTTAGATGTATTGAAAATGCGCATAAAAAAGCTTAAATGGAAATGGACACGCAAAGATAATTTCAGAATTATCAGCGAAATTTTACGTGCTAGATGCAGATTTTATGTTTTAAATTTGGCTCAGTTCAAATGCGTGTGAAGGTGATGGAAGTCATAATGATGATGTTGTGAATATTTGTGCATGTAAACCAATATAACACAGCCCTCAACATTTGTGTAGAATTCAGTTGTTTAACGTTAAATTTAAATTACACCTGCAGGTGCAGGTGGAGGCAGCCGTGTATCACGTTAGGCTTACTACGCATTTAATCATCCGTTAACCGTATTTCATCAGTTCTTCTGCGTCTCTTCACAGCATTTGTCCAACAACACAAATATCTCTGACTGAAGTGTCCATCACGACCAGGTCCCTTAAATATATAATGCAAAACATGCGACGCGAATAAATATATGCAGAATATTTGACAATTAACAGATTAACAAAAAGGGGAAAAACTGGTGACAATATTCTGCTGAGTTTGGTTCAGTTTGTGAGGCCCAGCGCTCCACAAATAAATTCAAGGCAAGGAGATGACAGAGGGAAAATTAAGCCCTGAGGGGCAGGTTTATCTGAAAGTGTTTAGGCCACCATCATATACTGCCATTACATGTGTATAACCAAAGTGACTTTTGTCATTTAAACAAAACTTTCAAACTGGTATTGCACCAGTCCAAATATATGTACCTTATACACACATGAATGAATGCATGAATCCATCCATCCATCCATCCATCCAAACATATTTTCGCTCATTCATTCAAAGCCGTTGTTGGGTTATGACTGGCTTCTCATAATGTCTAAAGTGCTTGCCTTTTGTCCTATTCCATATTTCAGATAACCAGCGAATTGACCATAGACTGCTGATGTTTTTTTAAATAACATTCTAATTTCGTTTAGTATTATATCCTTCTACTAAATGTCAACAAAGGTTAATAGATTTCACTGTAATCATGAACTAAATACATGCAAATATGATCTCAACTTTTACAACTTAATCATAACTCTAAGACATGACACATACTGAACAGAGATCATTTGGGAGTTCCTTGGATGCAAAAGGTCATGAATGCCCAAGGCTAACATGACAAAATGCTAAATATTATTTTTTTAGAAATGTATGTACATTTTAAACATGGCATTGGCAAAGAAATATCTACAGTTTGCAACAATAACATGCAGGTTGTTTATTCAAAGGAAGATGACTAATTGTGAAAGAAAAAAAGAAAAGGAAAACAAAACACCCACATTCAAATTTTCCCATCTATTGACTTTAAAGGTTACTGTGGTAATAAAAGTAAAGGCCAGTGCTTCTCTCAAGAGCACCTTGAATAAACTGAGGAACGGTGCCTCTACAACGTGAAATAACTTTTTGTTTCCTCTCCTTCACATTTGCAGTGAGTGGCTGGTTTGATCCGTATCTGAAGTAATGACCCTCTCGTCTCTCAGCACCTACCCCCCAGGAAGGTCCTGCTATTGAGACAGTCTGTTATTGACTCGTCTAAGAAAATCAGCCAACATAGAGTAATTGGTGGAGCCGGAGGTTCCCCTCAAGCACCCTCCTTCTTTGACAAGCCAAACATAAATAAAAAAATGAGGAAAGTGATGAGAGGGGCCCGGAGCCATAGCGGATGAATAAAAGCCACACATATCAATGCTGCCCCTGCAAGGTAAACAATGACTCCTAATTATGAGCTGGAGTTTTAATTAAGACGCGGCTACACTAATGACAGCCCCTGACGGTGATGATTGACTCGGTGATTTAACATTCTGATTAGTCAGATCTGTCGGAAACTCTTACTGCTGAAGCTGGAGACAATGATAAAATTACCTGCCCTCCCTCAGCGTGTGCTCAGCTCATCATTCTCATCTTCAAGCTCCTGCCGGTCCTGAGCAAAGGACACAAGTGTACTGTGGACAAAGGGAGTGATGTGGAGCGTGTGTGCTTAATCATAGTATTAAATATTGACGGTGTATGGGAAAAAGAGATCGGAAGAGGCAAAGTGAATTAAGGAGGTTATGTATACTTCATTTTTAAAATATACATTTGAGTTCCCTTGTTTTAAATAATTTCTTTAAATAAAGGTATCCCTTAGCCTTTTTGAGCCTGGGATGAACATGGCTAATTTCCGGGTATTACAGCCTTTGAAACTTAAGATGAAAAAGAGGGGTGAGGAAAGTAGGAAGCCTAAAATGTATCCTGCTACCTGCTGGTTGATGTGGATTAGGGATGATGAGGTGGAGATTTAGGCCCAGAAGGGTTTATCTCCATTCTACGTGATGTACACGTAGGCTTCACAATTGCGACCAGAGCCACTGTGATGAGTTCTCACAACTTTGCTTCTCCTTGGACTGCCTGGGAATGACCTATGTGGTGGAGCTTTCTGAAGTCCCTTTCAGGCTTGTCTAAAATAGGGGGTACCTTTAAGGCTCGATGATAACAGTGGCACCATAGGTTTTGAACCCGGGGATTTGTGTTCTAGTGTTGCTTCGCAGTCTGCATTGTCCATTGTCCTCAATGAATTTCGACATACTGTAAGTAAGTCTGGATGATGAGATGAGTCACAGTCCTGCTAGATGACTCAAGCCTCTCAACTCGTAGCGTGGCTCAAGATGACATTCAGTTTTTAGGAAGCAGAAAAAGTTGATGACACTCAGGTAAGAATATGTAGGTACTTCTCAGATTTGACCATCTGACCAGCATTGCAATGTATCCTGCAGTCAGCACCTGTCACAGATACACAGACTTAGCAGAGATGGAGAGTAACATAAACACATAAACGGAGATATTTATATATATATAATAATATATAATCAACATCTTGAGTGTTACGTTACTGTCCTTTCAGGAGGATACTGGAGGCGACGGAGAACGACGTGGACAAGGCCAGACTTACCATTGGCCTTGACTGGGCTCCAGCCCAGGGGCCCGCCCTTCAGGGGGCCCGCCTGCTGTCGTTAATTTGATTTGTTTAGTTATATGCCAGTCATTTTATTTTTCATTTAAACTTTGTGCATTGGCCTACCAATGTTCAATAGCACTGCCTTATGTAAGGAACGATGTCGTATAATTGGCTAATCGTTCCGTCAGTCATGTTGGCGTTTCCTGATTGGTCATATGTGGATTCTATCCGTTACGTTTACCGCAGTTGAAACCTGTCTGCTCATTAAGACGCTTGTTCTAATGGCTGACAAGCGCAATCGCAGTGCCGCGCTTAAAGAAAACCAAAAACTGAGAGACAAGAACGCGAAAGAACAGCATTTAGGAAATAATGATTCTTTACACCCATGGCACCACACCTTGATCTTTAGGCAGAGAATCCAGAGCATACCTGTCACCATCTCCCGCCAGGCCGCCACCCTCCGGTTTTATTTCAGTTATTTCTCCTTTGAAACTCGCGGACCGACGTGGCTGGCGCCCGCCTTTGGTAGGCGAAGTTGAACGGTAGCCGAAGTAGAGTAGAGAGGATTCACATCCCCGCGAAAAACTTTCTCTTATTACACCGCTATATGATTCCACTCCGCGTTTTCCATTTGACGCTCGCGCCTCACAGTCTGTGTCCGCTCACTGAAGACGACAGATTGTTTCATCGACAGGTAGATGCAGTAGAGTCTACTAGCTGTTGTTGTTGTTACACTTTCTTTGCTTTTACAAAAAACGTGTTATGAAAAGTGTTGTGTTCTGCAGACATCTCTGAATAAAAACAGGTAATATAGAGTTTATTTCTAATATTTCCCGTTCTGTGGCCATAAGCGGTTCTTGTAAATAATACGCAAACACTGTTAAATCCATCCATGTAAATAAAAAATGAAAACATTCTGCTAACTAATAAACAAAGTTAAAACAACCGAACTACGGGACGCGTGAAGGGACAAACTGCGTTTAGATAGTTATTTCATTTCTGACGTTGAGATCTCTGGCAAAATGTAAATGCTAAATTAAGATGATACCTTGCAGATATACCATTCATGGATTCATGGCCTGTGAGCTGCATTAAACTGTCTCTTAGATTTACATTTAAGAATTTGACATTAAAATGATGTTATGTTAGTCATAAAGTAATTAAAACGATTTATAACAGAGGGGTGCCCTATTTGCCCTGCACAACCTCAGTTAACTAGACTTTACAAAACTATGGACCCATCTCATTATTATGAAACTATTTAAGCCATAATAAGACGTTTCATCTCATTATATGAATACAATTTTAATGTGCATTTCAAACTCATAGATCTGTCATATGCTTTACTGATGGAATTGCAATAGAATACTAATATATTTTTAACACTTTACACCGTTGCATTTGTTAACATTAGTTAAGCATTAGATTACATGTCTGCATTTGTTAATCTTTATTTTCAGTATTTACTAATATTTTTAAAAACATGCACCTGAACTAACATGAACAATTGTATTTGGCATTAACTAACAATAAACAAGATTAATAAATGCTGACAACTGTATTGCTCATTGTTGGTTTCATGTTAATGCAGGTGTTCTCAAATTTTAGATCCAAGACGTATAATCTCTCAACATCCTCGAGAAATACAGGGAGAACACACACATTTGTTCCTTTTTAGTAGTTTTCTTATTATGGATCAATAAATTTAATTTTAAAATACATAATGGTAGGGCTGTATGATTATGTCAAAAACTATACAATATCAAGGGGACTAATAATGTTGATTATTAATGTTGATTGGATTTTACATTTAAGTATGTTTGAAACTTCCTACACGCTATAAACGCACCACTTGTGGCTCCCACTGTCAAAACAAGCATTATAAACGTGTAAACCAATGAACACGTGTTATTGTTAGTCATTGGAGAGAAAAAACATTTACTAATGCTAACAAACACATGATTTTAAATAGTACGGGGGCCCCGAAAACAACTCAAGCCCAGGGGCCCCCACCCTCCTAAATCCGGCCCTGGACGTGGATTATTCATCAAAAATGTGTCTTTTAAAAACTCTAAAACTAAAATCAAAATGTTTTCACTTTCCTGTATATTATATATATATAACACTATATTTTCATTGCATGCTTTATGGAGTGCAATCTGTCATGGGTTAGGAAACTTTATGTTTGACGATAAAGCAAAATCTAAAGAGAAAGCTTTGTAAGACTCATTTTATATTTGGCATCTTATTTATTGTAAATACAACAAAAATGCTATTACAATTGTCAAAACAACTTGACTAGAAATGACATTTGGCCAATAGTGTCCTTGTTTTTTTTGACGCTTTGGTTATTTGTCTAGCTGTCAATTGGCTGGCTGTCTAAATAAAGATAATTTTACACATTACATTATTCTGACAGATAAACGTCCATCAACTACGGTAAAGGCGCATTGCGGTATCGGGCAAAGCAATGAAAAGACATTACAAAAATGGCAATTTATGTTTGAGGTGATATATTCATATGGAAACGAAACAAAGCAAACAGTGATCTGTTTAGCAGTTGTCAGTCTGTCATGCACACAGCTTAAGACAATGTTTCCATTTATGCTTTTGTGATGGTGTACACAGCCAAAATGCTCTCCACCTCACAATATGATAAATATATTAATACATATGTGACGATTCAGTACTTATATATTCTCAATTGTACAGCTATATTCTCAATTATACAGCTCAATTGCTCTCACGCCTTACAGAAGCTTTTTAGAAAGGTCTCTGATCACAGCTGTTGTGCAAATATACATTGTCACATTTTTGGAGATGTGCACCTTTTTAATATAAATGAGCATTCATGCATCTTTGCGGAAAAGATATACAGCATGAAACTTGAAAAGGACCAACAACAGTGAGTGTGACTCTGGAATCCTCCACTGGCATTTCTTCACAATGTCACTTCCTCACAAAAGGTAAACACATTCTCAGATTTTCTCAGATTTAATCATCAACAGAGCCTGTGGCAATCAGGTGTGTGTTTATTTGTGTGTATGTGTGTGTCCTCCTCCAGATCTGATAACCTCTGAGAACCTCCATTAACCAGAAAGAGGAGAATGTGTTATCAGCACATACTCACAACACTCTTTTCTCTTTCCTCATTTAAACACACAATCCAGAGTTCTTCAGCCTGATGATGGCAACAGCTCTTCAACATGCAAAAACCATCTACCTGATTCATGGAACGTTTCACCATGCTCCATTGAAATGACAACAATCCTGGGATTTCTCTAAAGCAGCCACTGATGTGGCTTTTTCTACAGTAAGTGTACATTTAAGACGCAATCCTGTTTAATAGTTCATTTTCATTCATACAGTAACAGACAGGTGGAGCAAAAAGAGCCCCCCCTTAAGGAACAGTTTCCCATAAAACCGAGATGAGAGCGCAGTGCGATAAGTGACATTTAGAAAAATGATCAATACTTAGAGAAGCAGTTGTATTACAATGCACTTTATAGAACCAAGATTTATTTTGGCCCCAGGCAAAGGTAAGATTAAGAGAGCAGAGGGCTTTTGAGACAGCTCGGCGTGTGAAACAGCAGCCCATAATTGTCAAAGTGTAATGCAGCGCCAAGCATTAAAGACATCTGTTTCGCTCTGTTATAGAGTGGATATTAATTTAGCGTTTGGTTACTGTTTCATGTTGATGAGTGAGAGAAAGAAAGAATGAGAAAAAGACAAAAGGCAGGGGATCCCCGGGGCTTTCCAATCACAAAAATGGTGATGTTTTTTTAGCACCAACAATGTAGCTGTGGGAGGGCATTACAATAAAATTGCTGCTTTTGAACATTTTGTAATAGTCTTCCACAGAGAGACAGTTCAACTCAATAGTCAGAGCACAGCCAGAAAGAACAGTAAAATGTTTAATGAACAAGAAACAATATTTCATATGCAAATCACATAGGATAGATACAATTGAATACATTCAAAGAAGTTGAATGTACATTTTTTTTACTGAAAAATGAGACAAAGATGATTGATGGATAAATATAGACCAAAACAGCCAGACTGTGAAAGTAATGTTTTTCACTATGTCAGCTCATGTCCAATGTTTGTCCACGGACACCACACCAAATCTGGATACCATGCAACAGTTGGATTTAGATTTAGATTTTAGATTCAACTTTATTGTCATTGCACATGTACAAGTACAAGGCAACGAAATGTGACCTCTGCATTTAACCCATCCAGAGAGTAGTGAACACACGCACAACATACGTTCACCAGCAGTGGGCAGCTATCACTGCAGCGCCCGGGGAGCAAGTAGGGGTAAGGTGCCTTGCTCAAGGGCACCTCCGTTGTTACCCGCCGGCCCTGGGAATCGAACCGGCAACCTTCTGGTCACTAGTCCGACTCTCTTACCATTAGGCCACAACTGCGCCATTAGTCAGCACTGCCCACAGCACCATGCAGCTCTGTCACTCCAGATGGTCCAAACCTGTGTTCATTAACACAAACCTGTCTCCAAATAGAAAAGATAAACACCACATATTTCATGCAAAACCAGAATCCAAAACACAGAGCTGCTTATTTAAATAACTTTAAATTATCTATTACATTTTTATTGCCACAAAATCTAATTTACATGAAGAGGGAAATTACACTTACTCCCCAAAGTGTCAACTGTTTTAATTGTCTGGAGTCACTTTGACTCACTATGTGCCACTTTCCATATCAGTCTGGAATAATGCGTGTCCACGAGAGCATGCAACGCATGTGTGTCATGCAGACGCAGGAAGTGGCATTCAATGTCAGGACCACAGACAGGCATCATGCAATCCAATTGACAATTTGTTTATGAGCCACATAAATTTGAACATTTGGTAACCTGGCCAGGAAATGAAGCAGGGGAACAATTCATCTGTTTGCATCATGTGGATAAAAATCAGCTGCATGCCAAGTATATTCCATGTTTCATCTTGTAGATCTGATTTACATCTGATTCTAAGCTTCACTTTGTTGGCTCTGCACAATCTTCAATTTAACTGGTCATTTGGCTTAGATGATATCCAAACATCGACCAACCTTCTGGTCTGCCACCTAAGTCAGAATCAGAATCAGAATCAGAATCAGAATCCTGTTACTAATAGTAACACTACATCAACATCATTGCAGACTTAGGCCACAAGGGCAAATCTTACTGTCCACTGATCTTCCTCTACAATCTAATTGATCAAATTCTTTTAAACTTTGGCTTTAATAAACCATTTGAAGATTTGTGCAAGCTCAACCTGGTTATCTTACCCAACTGCCCCAGTCTGTTCTGCTCCATGCCCACCCAAATGCAGTCTTCTCAGATGCTTCTGGATTAGAAAATGATTGCAGTTTTTAGATTACAGTCTTCAGGGAAAGTTCATCTAATCTCTAAATTAAATTGTGGTTATTTTGAAGGGACCCACAACTGCTTTTAAGAGGAGGTGTAATGTGAACTGCATCACTGCGGTTGCCTCTCCCAAACTTTTTAAAGGTGTGTTTTGTTTTAAACAGAAAAGCGTGTATATTCAGCAGCAAAAGGCGTTAATGGCAACATCCAAATGTATATGATAATTTTAGGTGATAGAATATTTTAAGATTATATGAAATGCGTACTGTAAATGATTCTGTTACTTCTCCTAGAAATCAACATCTTGATTAATTCCAGGTGAGCCTCACATTTGTACTGTAACTACCCCCCACCACCTTAATACCTGCTTTAGTGAAGAGTGTTCTTATGTTATTGCAATCACTCTTTTGTCCCAACGCATTCATATTCAGATGTAAGGAAACTATGTCCTGTTTACTTATGCCAAGGGCTTCCCCAGAAATAAAAATTTCCCTTGGGCTATTTTCTTGGTAGGATTCAAACTGGCAGTAAGAACTGTAAAATGACATAAGCTGGCAGACAGTGCGTGCGACATAAAAACTACACATTTAGCTTTTTAGAAATGATCAAAGCTGTGTTGTTTTGTTGTCGTTGTCTTTCATGGAAAGTGAGATGTAAAGTAGATGTAAAAGTTGTGAAAAAAAGAGTGTTTAATAGGCTGAGAAAGACAAAAGCGACTAATGTGAACAGTATTTATCAGTTTCTGTATGTTTATGTCACTTTAAATACTGTTCTGTGTCGTTTAGCCGATCAATGCGCTTTACACTTATGTCACTGAACAGTTCCTGTTGTGCTGGGTTAGAGCCTATATGGAGGAACTAATTTAATTCCTACAAAAGGGAATTCTGCCAAATAGTTGATATGTTGATATATGATAATAAACAATATTACAACATTAAACACCATTTTGTTATGTCTAATGCTTTTGTCTACACTATACTGTAGTACTGAGATTTTACATAGAAACTAAACGTGTTTCAGTCTGGATGGTGAGCAGGGTGGTGTTCAGCTCGAACTAGAATCTGCAGTGAGGTAAGCTTTGAATACTGAGATCTGGAGTCCATTAATGAGGTATAGTGAGCCAGTGGGCTGTTGGTCTAAGAGCAGGCAGGGAGCACAGAGGCTGCAGTGAAGCATGCCAGATAGACGAAAGAAAACATGCGAGAGTGTGAGATTGTGTATGACATTAGAGTTTGGCATACTTGCCTGTATAGCTTGGCCTGACCTCCTGGTCGGGGAGTGGTGCTAATTCTTATCCTGGGTTCGGTTGTAAGGTTCACCGAATCTCAGATTCTGGACTTCATACTGTGAAACTGATCAGAATCTTACCACATGAACTTGAGGTTGATGAGAAGCATAAAGGAAAAATTGATCTCTACTGTATGTTACAGCGATCTTTATGTGCGTGTTTGTGAACACTTAAACCATTTAGCACAACAGATCTGATTTTGATTTTAGTGTTATATAATGTATATGTATGCAGATTTTTAGTTCAATCTTACACCAAAATCTACTCATATCTGTCTAATAGGTGTATGTTTGTTTTTGTGTAAGGAAAATCTCGCAGCTACTGTATGTCTGTATGATTGCATTGTGCTTTTCTCTTAAGCTACTTTGAAACAATTGTCATTGTTAAAAGCCTATATAAAAATTACATGCATATAACATACAAAGATACTGTCAAGATTTGGGGTGAGAGACGCGGAGATACGAGAACAGAGGACCCAAGTGCAGACAGGAGGTAAGGGGTTAACAAGACTTTAATAATAATAAAACATGGACAAAACAAAAACCCACGATGGGGTAAAATAACCAAGATATAAACAGGAACACAGACTAACTAAACTAGACAGGACTAAAAAATAACATTTACCATATAACTAAAAAAGACTAGACTACACTGACAAGACATGAACTCACCCCAAGCAACACGACACAGCACAATGAACCGACACAAGACAGAGAACACAGGGGCATTAAATAAAGGGACAAATCAAAGGGGAACAGGTGTGGGGCATGAACTAATAAACAACCAGTAAAGAGAGCTACAAAAGGGCGTGAACACAGCCAAGGACTGGAGAGAGTATTGAAGGCCGACAGGGTCAAAATGACTCTCTCCACACATAACAAGGGATCCTGCTGTGATTCTGCCACAAGATCAAGAAAGACATGACAAGATGAGGCAGAATCAGGACAGATACACTGAAAAAAAAGATTTTTGATGCTTGTCCACTTTACTAACTCAGTCAAGTTAAATCAACACAACTTTTGGAAAATTTGGTCAGAACATTATTTTTTATGTTTAGTCATATAACTATGTTGTCCCAATCTATGTTGGGACAACATAAAGGAGTTCTGTTGTTTTAACAGAATTTTTTTACAATTGGGCAGAGGATTTATATTTCCCAGCACGCTTTGAGTATGACTGCATTTTGAGAGTTATTTTGTCATTTTATGCATTTTTCAGTAGAAATAAACACTTTTTAGTGTTTAATGTTAATTTATCTTTAAGATTTTGAGGAGTTTGTTATATTTTTGAGTTTTGCAGTTACCATTGTTCAGAACTTTGTCTTTGGTTATAGGTAGAGGTCGGTTACATTTACAAATGAGAATTTCTGTGCGCTCTCTTAACTCAATATGTGACCCTGGACAACAAAACCAGTCTTATGGGTCAATTTTTTGAAATTGAGATTTTTACATATTCTGAAAGCTGAATAAATAAACTTTCTATAGATATATGAGTTGTTAGAATAGGACAATATCTGGCTGAGATACAACCGTTTAAAACTCTGGAATCTGAGAGTGCAAAAAAATCAAAATATTGAGAAAATTGTCTTTGAAGTTGTTAATCAGGGCCACTGTGGCAGACCATCCACTCACAAAAATAAAGTTTTTATATATTTAAGGTAGGGAATTTACAAAATATCTTCATGGAACATGATCTTTACTTAATATCCTAATGATTTTTGGCATAAAAGAAAAATCGATAATTTTGACCCACACAATGTACTTTTGTCTTTTACTAAAAATGTTCCCGTGCTACTTAAGACTGGTTTTGTGATCCAGGGTCACATATCTTCTTATTGAAGACAAATGAAAGTTTGGTCTGATTAATGTTAAAAATGTATCAAATAAAAAAAATGTTCTTGAATGCCTTCATTGAATAAACTAATTGATTAAATCAGGCATTTATATTGGTTTAATGTAAAATATGCATTTTAGCATAATTGAACTTAATCAAGTTAATGATTTAAAAGAAAAACAAGACTCTTAATCTGATTCAACTAAACAACATTGCATTAACTTTATGTAAATATCTTAAGTTTACTGAAATAGATAATGTTACTTAAATTCAACGTAATCCAGTTACAGTATGTGGAACCTGTTGACATAAGAAAGTTGAACATATAATTTTTTTGGAGTGTATATTATAGAATTGTTTAAAAAATATCTTACTCTAGATTTGTCCAACAGAATCACTCAAGCTGAAGATGCTCTTATGGATTGGCCCAGTTTGAATAACAAGGTAACTGTTAACAGATCCCTGCACGTAATAGCTTAAGGTAGAGATGATGTGCACTCAGCTGTTCATTATTACTAAATAAAGCCCTGCAGGGTAATTAGGACGCTGATTTGAACTATTATACAATATGATGCATTATTACACGGCTGCTTACACCATACGTAAATGTGGATTGCATATTCTGAGTTGCAATTATGTTATGGTTGGATGTGTATTATACTCAACTCAACTTTATTTATATAGCGCTTTATACAATTTTCATTGATACAAATCAGCTGTACATGAGACATATTGACTATAAGCAAAACAATTAAAGTTGTACCTGTAAAAACGAGACACACGATAGACACGCACGCACGCACACACGCACACACGCACGCACGCACACACACACGCACACACGCGCACACGCGCACACGCACACGCGCACATGCGCACACACACACACGCACGCACGCACACAGACAGACACGCACGCACACAGACACGCACGCACAGTGAGAGCACACATTTAAGATAAAGGAGAGAGAAGCACAGGTCAAATATAACAGACTATAAATTCCTATATGCAATATTAATTAAGTAAAACTTTAAAATTCTAATTCTAAAGCAGCCCCCCGGCCAGGCAAATAGTGCAAGAAAACAGTATGCAAACGGTGGTGAGAAACCCAAAACGCTAATCGAGAAAAAAAAACCAGGAGAACCCAGGCCCAACCAGGGGATTGCAGTTCCCCTCTGGCAAAAACTGCTGCCTCTGCACAAGCTTGACAGAGCTTGTACAACAAGGCTAAATGAAAATAAATAAACTTACTAATAAGGTAAATTATAGTTTTAAGATTATCATTAATAATCTAATAGCATTTGAAATTTTGTGGTGAAGACGTGTCAAGTGACCGCATCCTTCTTTATCCAGCTCTATCATCTCAGCTCTTGTCAGGTCGCCGCTTTCCATTCTCTGCTCTACCATCAGGTCAGGCCATGAACTGCATCCTGCTCACTGTGGTAACCTTGGAACAATGAGACAAGACTGGCTGAGAGTAGAGTACTGTTCTTTACTCTTTGATGCAACAAGTACATCAGTTGTGTTTTAGGTTCCGGTTGATATAACTAATGCAGCCTAAACCCTCAGAGGATTTATAATATGGAAGTGTAGTGTATGCAAGATTAAAAAAATGCGTCTTTAGTCTAGATTTAAACTGACAGAGTGTGTCTGCCTCCCGGACAGTGCAGGGAAGACTATTCCAAAGTTTAGGCGCTAGATAGGAAAAGGATCTACCACCTGCACTTGATTTTGAAATTCTAGGTATTACCAACTGACAGGACGCCTGAGAGCGTAATGCACGTGAAGGACTGTAATACAAGAGTTCACTCAAGTACTGAGGAGCTAAACCATGTAGGGCTTTATAGGTAATAAGCAAGATTTTAAAGTTAACGCGATGCTTTATAGGTAACCAGTGCAAGGTTGACAGAACCGGGCTAATATGTTCACACTTTTTTGTACGTGTAAGAACTCGAGCTGCCGCGTTTTGGATCAGTTGGAGTTTTTGTAATAAGCCTGCAGGAGAACCACCTAACAGTGTATTACAGTAATCTAGTCTTGATGTCATGAATGCATGAATTAACTTCATCTGATATTGACAGCATATGACGTAGTTTAGATATATTCTTAAAATGGAAAAACGCAATTTTACAGGTGTTGACGACGTGGCTCTCAAATGACAGATTACTATCTAATAGAACGCCAAGATTCTTTGCTGACAACGAGGGTTTTATGGAACATCCGTCAATAGTTAAGCAGTATTCTTGTTTGTTACATATAGCAGTTTTCGGTCCAATAAGTAGCACTTCTGTTTTGTCCGAGTTCAGTAATAAAAAGTTGTTACTCATCCAGTTTTTTATATCGACTATGCATTCCATTATTCGATGGAACTGCTGTGTTTCATGAGGCTTCGAGGAAATATAAAGTTGAGTATCATCAGCGTATTATCATCTGTTGCTTTATTATATCTCCTAGAGGTAGCATGTATAATGCGAAGAGCAGAGGCCCTAAGACTGAGCCCTGTGGTACACCGTACTGAACTTGGATTTGGGTGACACCTCATTGTTTATTGTTACAAATTACAAAACAATTGTTACAAATTGAAAATGGTCAGATAAATAAGATTTAAACCATTTCAAAGCTATTCCTTTGATGCCGACGTAATTTTCGAGTCTATGTAGGAGTGTGCTTTGGTTAATGGTGTCGAATGTAGTGGTGGGCGATACTGTAAAATTTGGTATCGATCCGATACCAATACTTTTTACTTTTAGAAGCAATCACTTGAATTTACATTTACTTCCTGTAGATGAAATGTCATGCTAAATCTGAATACATTTTCATGACCACTAAAATATTTTGTGATTTGTGCTCTTAATGTGCCTGTAGGCTAATTAATCATGTAAATGTTAAAACACGGGACATAATTTAAACCAAATAAATAAATATATTTATTTATTACTGTAATAGAATTTGCAAACATGAACTTTGCACCAAATTATTACTGGAAAATAGTAACAATAACGGATTAACAGAACAGAAAAACGATATATAACAAAACAATTTCTCCCTATCCCAGTACTACTTCTATAGCTTAAAAAAACTAAGTGCACAAAATTATTACTGAAGAACAAAGATTTTAAAACTGCTTTTCCGTTTTTGTTCAGTGTTATGTTTAGACACAATAATAGAACAAATTAACATGTTTCCCTTTCATTATACTTTTTAAGTGAATTTATAAACAAAGTGCACACAGTTGTTTGAGAAACAAAATTAAATAAAGTGCTTAAACAATAAAGTACTTTCAATCTTTGGCTTTTTACCCCCAAAGAACCACTGCTATACATCGCAGTTCGCAGTGTTTGTTTTTATTCACAGAGGTGAAAAAACTCCACACGATGCTCCTCTTCTTTTCACTGGCTGCAGCGGCTCTCACTAAATCCTTGGTGTTTCGAGTCTGACGCCATCACGCAACAGTGTTTTTTTGTCGATTTTAACAATCATAGGTAGTTTAGATCGTTAGAGTAAGGTTAGGGTTAGGGTGTGGGTTAGGGTAAAGGTTTCGTAAGACTTGAAACACCAAGGATTTAGTCAAAACCAACAAGCCACACCCACGGATCTGACTCGAAACACCTTGCGCTTGGCGCTGCTGAGTCACGTGATAGCGGACTACAAAACACAGCAGTGCAGAGAGGAGCAACGTGTGCAAAACTAGGTGTATGGGAAAATGTTTTTCTTCATTATACAATTATTAGCTACATTAGTAAATAAATAAAATCAGTAGTAAAAACACATTAGTTTCGATATTTTTATGTTAGGATCGATCCTTTTCGACACAACCTCAGTATCGGAAGTATCGATACTTCAGGATCGATCCGCCCACCCCTAGTCGAATGCAGCACTAAGGTCTAGCAGCACCAATAACGAGATACAACCTAGGTCAGAAGCCAATAGCAGATCATTTGTAACTCTGATCAAAGCAGTCTCTGTACTGTGACATGCTCTAAATCCAGACTGGAATTCTTCATTGATGTCATTCCTTTGGAGGAAGGAGCATAATTGAGTTGAAACTACTTTTTCCAGAACTTTAGATATGAAAGGTAAATTCAATATAGGCCTGTAGTTCCCTAGTTCTCTAGGGTCGAGTTGGGGTTTTTTGACAAGGGGCCTTATAACAGCCACCTTATATGCTTTAGGCACATGTCCTAATGTCAGAGATGAGTTAATAATACCAAGAAGAGGATCTATAATTTCTGGGAGCATCTCTTTCAGTAGATTTGTAGGTATAGGGTCTAGTATGCATGTTGTTGATTTAGATGATCTAATAATTTTAGACAGCTCATCTTGATCTACGGTATAAAATAATTGCATTTTCTCCTTAAGGGCGCTGTAGTTAGTTTGTTCAGCGGGTTTCACTTCTGATTGCATTGTTATAATTTTTTCTCTAATATCTTGGATTTTATATGTGAAGTAGTTCATAAATTCATCACTGCTATGCTGATATACAGGATCAGAAGTCACTGACGATTTATTTTTTGTTAATTTAGCCACCGTGTTAAATAAAAACCTAGGGTTGTGCTGGTTTTCTTCTATTAGTGATGAAAAGTAGGCGGATCTAGAAGTTATTAGGGCTTTCCTGTATTTTCGAATACTATCCTTCCATGCTGTACGAAATACCTCTAATTTAGTTTTCTTAAAGTTGCGCTCCATTTTTCGGGCCGCTTTCTTTAGAGCCTGAGTGTGTTCATTATACCACGGTGTGGGGCTGCCATTTTTAATCTTCTTTAAACGTAGTGGAGCAACTTTGTCTAGCGTTACCGAGAAGGTGGAATTAAAATTTTCAGTGGTAATGTCAAGATCTTCAACGTTATTTCTCATGATTTGAGACAATTCGGGCAGATTATCGAGAAACGCATCTTTGGTAGTTGAAGTTATTGTTCTACCATATTTGTAACAATGAGTTTTATTTGCAGCCGTAGGCCAGTGAAGCAAACATAATACCAGATAATGATCCGAAATGTCTTCACTCTGCTGAAGGATTTTAACGTCGTCCACATTTATACCGTAAGACAGTATTAAATCTAAAGTATGATTACGAAGGTGAGTGGGTCCTGACACATGTTGACTAATGCCCATGGAGTTAAGAGTGTCTTTGAAAGCCATTCCTAAGGCATCTGTAACGTTATCTACGTGGATGTTAAAGTCACCAACGACAAGGAGTCTATCTGCGGCCAGTACTAGTTCTGATAAGAACCCACCAAATTCTTTAATAAAATCTGTGTGGTGCCCTGGAGGCCTATATACAATAGCTAGAATCAATTTAAAAAGTGTTTTATCTTTAGTATTAGGTGTTGAAACATGAAGAACCATGACTTCAAAAGAATTATATTTAGAGTTCGACTTCTGGGAAATGCTAAGAGAGTTATTGTAAAGTGCTGCGACACCTCCCCCTCTGCCTTTTAGACGAGGCTCGTGTTTATAATAATAATCTTGGGGGACAGATTCATTTAAAGCAATATAATCATCTGGTTTTAGCCATGTTTCTGTCAAACAGAGCATGTCTATTTTATGATCTGTTATCATATCGTTAACAAAAAGTGCTTTATTAGAGAGAGATCTAATATTTAGCAATCCGAGTCGTAACAGTTGATTATCTGTATTTTGTTCATGTTTAGTTTGTTTAACGTTTATTAAATTACTTTCAAGAGGTTTACGCATTATTTTATGTTTGCTAATCCGGGGGCAGACACAGTCTCTATTTTATGATGTTCGGGAGAAGGGATTATTACATGTTGTACATTTTGTGTATTCTGTGTCGTGAGACGGGAAGCAGACAGTTGGTTAAGCCATTCTGTCTGCTCCCTGACCTGGGCCCCAGCGAGTCAAGCTTTAGCATTAGCATTATTAAGACTTTTTGCCATATTTCTAGACAGGATGGAAGCCCAGCCCAGGAGGGATGGAGACCATCTCGTTTCAACAGGTCAGGTCTGCCCTCAAAACTCTTCCAGTTATTTATAAAAACGATATCATTCTGCAGGCACCACTCAGACAACCAGCCATTTAGTGATGATAATCTGCTATAAATCTCATCACCACGATAAGCAGTGAAGGGGTTTACAGTGTCTGACATCGTGCTTGCGAGCTCACACACCTCTTTAATGTTATCTTTTGTGATCTCCGATTGACGGAGTCGAACATCATTTGTGCCGACGTGAATAACAATCTTACTGAATTTACGATTAACCTTAGCCAGCACATTTAAATTTGACTTGATGTCAGGCGCTCTGGCTCCTGGTAAACATTTGACTATGGTGGCTGGTGCCTCTATGTTATGGGATGAATTTATATGGGATGAATTTAATATCAAAATGATTAACAAATGCATGCACAGTCATCCGTGAACGTGATACAAGTTGCACTTGTATTTTAGTATTCACAAACAAATGCTGTATGATTTGAATCTGTGAAATTTAGATTGTAATAAACATGAGGCGATTTGTACAAATAGAGACAGATTTGTGAATGCAATGTTTTATTTTGTGTTCTTGTTTAATCGTTTTGCGCATACCAATGAGAAGTTGTGCATTTGTGTATCCTGCAACGCGCGTCCATTCATCCTGTTCTGTGCATTCGGATTTTGAGACGTTCTTTACGCGGTTTTGCATTGGACAATCCACACACAAACACCTTCAGATCCACGCACAACCGTGCATAAACTATACGGCCTAGTAAATTTCACAGATTCAAATCATACGGCATTTGTTTGTGAATACTAAAATACAAGTGTAACTTGTATCACGTTCACGGATGACTGTGCATGCATTTGTTAATCATTTTGATATTAAATTCATCCCATACTATGTTAACCTTCCGAACAATAGAATTGTCACGAATAGGCAGGTGAGAAGAACCCATTTGCAGGCAGCAGTGAAGGGGTTAACAAAAACAAGACTATTACATAAAGCACAAAACAAAACCCACGATGGGGAAAAACTGATAAACAGGAACACAGGATAACCGGGACGAAGACTAACTGAGACTAAACTGAACTAAAACAACACTTGACATAAACTAAACTCAAACACTTACTGAGAATAGACAGGACAATCCACACAGGAAATCGAACTTGGAAAAGACAGCCAGGGTACATCAACACAGAACGCAGCAAGACACACCAAACACAACGTATGTACACGCACATAACACAGTACACTCCACGAGCACAAGACAAAGAAACAAGAGGGTATTTGAAGGGAAGACAAACGAGGGATAACGACACGGGGCAGGTGTGGGTAATCAAACACTTAGGGAAGGATAATGAGGAAACGAGATGGCGGGAACAGAGACGAGACACTGGAAAAACACATGAGAGGTAAAAACATAAACATCCCATGGCCTTCCCACATAAAACCCAAGGACTCTGCCCCGATCCCACCACACGACTAGAATTTCATAAACAAGACGGTGGGACCGTGACAGAGCCCCCCCCTTAATGAACACCTCCAGGTGTTCACCAAGGGGTGACTAACAAGACCTGACAGACTGGACCAAAGACAAAAACCAGACAAACATGCTGAACAAGACAAGGGGCAGACATGACAACAAGACCACAGGACTGGGGTGGGACAACAAAAACAACAAACATGGGAGGGGGGGTGGGGCAAAACAAGGCCCCATAGGGGGCAGTCCATGGGGGTGGGGAATAGTCCCAGTCCCCGGCTGCGCTCGAGGGCGCTGAGTCCTGGGGGACTTAGGATAAGTCCTGGGAGGGACAGTCTTTGACCCTGGGAGTCTCCCAGGGACCGGCTGGAAAGCCGGCTGGACAGGGCTTGACGCCGGCTGGAAGGCCGGCTGGACAGGGCTTGACGCCGGCTGGAAGGCCGGCTGGACAGGGCTTGACGCCGGCTGGA